>NW_026112165.1:0-302500 GCF_024679095.1 Eriocheir sinensis | reverse complement strand
TTCAGATTGAAACTATTTTATTTTGTGTTTTTTTTGTGTTTTTTATATATATTTTTTATATTTATTTTGTATATATATATATATATATATATATATATATATATATATATATATATATATATATATATATATTTTATTGAATTTATATATATTTTTACGAATTTACCTTATTTTAGGTGTATTTTGTATATATATTTTTATACGTATTTAAATCATTTTATGTGTATTTTTTATATATATTTTCTTCGAAATTTACGTTATTTTATGTGTTTTCGTATATATGTTTTAAAACAAATTTACATTATTTGATGTGTATTTTGTATATCTATTTCAATAAAAATTTACCTTATTGTATGTGCATTTTGTATATTTATTTTAATACAAATTTAATTATTTTGTGTATTTTTGTATACATTTTTTAAAAAAATATGAGTTATTTTATGGGTATTTTGCATCTTTATTTTCGTAGAAATTAACATCATTTTATTGATATTCTGTTCATTTATTTTGATACGATTTTACATTATTCTATGTGTATTTTCTATATATTTTTTTATACATTTTTCCATAATTTAATATGTATTTTGTTATATATTTTATACAAATTTACGTTACGTTACGTTACGTTACGTTACGTGTATTTGTTGATATATGTTGACAGAAATTTACAATATCTTATGGGTATTTTGTATATATATATATTTCAAAAGAAATTTACCTAGTTTTATGTATATTTTGTATAACTATTTTCATACAAATTCAAATTATTTCTGGGTATTTTTTTTATATATTTTAATATAAATTTTACTTCTGTTATGTGTATTTTGTAAATTTCTTTTCATTCAAATATATATTATTTTATTGGTATTTTGTTGATTTATTTTGATAAGAATTTACATTTGTTCATATGTACTTTGTATATATATTTTTTAAACATTATTTAATGTTTATTTTGAATATATATTTTTATACTAATTCATGTTATTTTTTTGTGTATTTGTATATATATTTTCATACAAATTTACATTATTTTATATGTATTTTGTACATATATTTCATTACAAATTTACCTTATTTCATGTTTATTTTGTATATTTATTTCATTCAATTTTAAATTATTTTATGTGTATATTTGTATTTGTATTTAGGTTATTTTATGTGTATTTTCTATATATATATATATTTTCATCCAAAATTCCATTATATTATTGGTATTTTGTTAATTTAATTCGATACGAATTTAGATTATTTCATAGGTATTTTGTATACATATTTTTATACGCATGTACATTATTTAATGTGTGTTTTGTATATATATTTTTATGCAAATTTACTGTTTTTTATATGCATTTTTGTACATATATTTTTATAGAAATCTGTGTTATTTTAGGTGTATTTTGTATATGTTTTCTCATACAAATTTACATTATTTTATTGGTATTTTGTTTATTTATTTTGATACGAATTACGTTATTATATGTGTATTTTGTATAAATTTTTTATACGTATTTACATTATTTAATGAGTAATTTGTTTATATATTTTTATACAAATACACTTTATTATATGTGTTTTTTTATAAATATTTTGATACAAATTTACATTAACTTATGTACTTTGTATATATATTTCAATTCAAATTTAGCTTATTTTGTGTGTATTTTGTATATCTATTTTCATACAAATTTAATTACTTTTGTGTATTTTTGTGCATAGTTTTATACAAATTTACGTTATTTAATGTGTATTTTGTATATTTATATTAATACAAATACACATTCTTTTATTGGTATTTTGTTTATTTATTTTGATACGAATTTACATTATTTTATGTGTATTTTGTATACATTTTTTTATACGTATTTACCTAATTTTATGTGAATTTTGTATATATATTTTTATAGAAATCTACCTTATTTTAATTGTATTCGTATATATATTTTGAAAAAAATTTACATTGTTTTTTATGTATTTTGCATATCTATTTCAATACAAATTTACCTTATTATATGTGCATATTGTATATTTGTTTTAATACAAATTCAAATATTTTGTGTTTTCGTATACATATTTTTATAAAAAATGCGTTATTTTATGGTAATTTGCATCCTAATTTTCATACAAATTTTTATTATTTTATTAATATTCTGTGTATTTATTTTGATACGATTTTACATTATTCTATTTGTGTTTTGTATATATTTTTTTTATACATATTTACATTATTTAATATGTATTTTGTATATATATTTCAAACAAATTTACGTTATTTAAGTGAATATGTTTATATATTTTTACTCAAATTTACAGTATTTTTTTGTGTATTTTGTATATGTATTTCAATACAAATTTACCTAATTTTATGTGTATTTTGTTTTTTTATTTTGGTACATATTTAAATTATTTTTGTGTATTTTTGTATATAGTTTTATACACATTTAGGTTACTTTATGTGTATTTTGTATATCTATTTTCATACAAATACACATTTTTTTATTGATATTTTGTTTATTTATTTTGACGCGAATTTACATTATTTAATGTGTATTCTGTATACATAATTTCATGTGTATTTTGTATATATATTTCTAGAGAAATCTACGTTATTTTATGTGTATATAGATTTTGAAACAAATTTACACTTTTATGTCTATTTTGCATATTTTTTCAATACAAATTTACCTTATGGTATATGCATTTTGAATATTAATTTTAATACAAATTTAATTATTCTATGTGTATTTTTGTATATGTATTTTTTATAAAAATATGCTTTACTTTATGGGTATTTTGCATCTTTATTTTCATTCAAATTTACATTATTTTATTGATATTCTGCTCATTCATTTTGATACGATTTGACATTATTCTATGTGTATTTTGTATATATTTTTCATACAAATCTACGTTATTTTATGTGTATTTGTTTATATATTTTGACACAAATTTACAATATTTTATGGGTATTTTGTATATATGTTTCAAAAGAAATTTACCTAGGTTTACGTGTATTTTGTATATCTATTTTGATACAAATTCAAGTTATTTCTATGTATTTTTGTATATATTTTAATACAAATTTTGGTTCTGTTATGTGTATTTTGTAAATTTATTTTCATTCAAATATATTTTATTTTATTGGTGTTTTGTTGATTTATTTTGATACGAATTTACGTTATTTTATATGTAGTTTTTATAAATATTTTATACGCATTTACATTATTTAATATTTATTTTGAATATATATTTTTATACAAATTCATGGTATTTTATATATATATATATATATATATATATATATATATATATATATATATATATATATATATATATATATATATATATATATATATATATATATATATTTTCATATAAATTTACATTATTTTATGTGTATTTTGTACATATATTTCATTACAAATTTACCTTATTTTATGTTTATTTTGTATATTTATTTCATTTAATATTATGTGTATATTTGTATTTGTATTTAGGTTATTTTATGTGTATTTTCTATGTATATTTTCATCCAAAAATTACATTATTTTATTGGTATTTTGTTAATTTAATTCGATAAGAATTTAGATTATTTCATAGGTATTTTGTATACATATTTTTATACGCATTTACATTATTTAATGTGTGTTTTGTATATATATTTTTATGCAAATTTACTTTATTTAATGTGCATTTTTGTACATATATTTTTATAGAAATTTCCGTTCTTTTATATGTATTTTGTATATGTTTTCTCATACAAATTTGCATGATTTTATTGGTATTTTCTTTATTTATTTTGATACGAATTACATTATTATATGTGTATTTTGTACATATCTTTTATACGTATTTACATTATTTAATGTGTATTTGTATAAATAGTATGATACATATTTTCATTACTTATGTATTTTGTGTATATATTTCAATTCAAATTTAGCTTATTTTAAGTGTATTTTGCATATCTATTATCATACAAATTTAATTACTTTTGTGTATTATTGTTTAAAGTTTTATACAAATTTACGTTATTTTATGTGTAATTTGTATATTTTTATTGATAAAAATACTCATTCGTTTATTGGTATTTTGTTTATCTATTTTGATACCAATTTACATTATTTTATGTATATTTTGTACACATTTTTTTATACGCATTTACTTCATTTTATGTGTATTTTGTATATATATTTTTATAGAAATCTACGTTATTTTGTGTATTCGTATATATATTTTAAAACAAATTTATATTGTTTTATATGTATTTTGCATATCTATCTCAATACAGATTTACCTTAATTAATGTACATTTTGTATATTTATTTTAATACAATTTTAAATATTTTATGTGTATTTTGTATATATATTTTTATAGAAATCTACGTTATTTTGTGTATTCGTATATATATTTTAAAACAAATTTATATTGTTTTATATATTTTTTGCATATCTATTTCAATACAAATTTACCTTAATGAATGTACATTTTGTATATTTATTTTAATACAATTTTAAATATTTTATGTGTATTTTGGTATATATATATATTTTATATACAAATTTACATTGTTTTATCAATATTCTGTGTATTTATTTTGATACGATTTTACATTATTCTATTTGTGTTTTGTATATATTTTTTTCATACATATTTGCATTATTTAATGTGTATTTTGTATATATATTTAATACAAATTTACATTATTTTAAGTGTATTTGTTTATATATTTTCATTCAAATTTACATTATTTTATGTGTATTTTGTATATGTATTTCAATACAAATTTATCTAATTTTATGTGTATTTTGTATATTTATTTTCATACAAATTTAAATTATTTTTGTGTATTTTTGTATGTATTTTTTATATATATTTTCATAGAAATTTACGTTTTTTGATGTGTATTCGTATATATATTTTGAAATAAATTTACAGTATTTTATGTGCGTTTTGCATATCTATTTCAATACAAATTTACCATATTGTATGTGCATTTTGTATATTTGTTTTAATACAAATTTAATTATTTGATGTGTGTTTTTGTATACATATTTTTATAAAAATATGCTTTTTTTTATGGGTATTTTGCATCTTTATTTTCATACAAATTTACATTATTTTATTGATATTTTGTGTATCTATTTTGATACGATTTTACATTATTCTATGTGTATTTTGTATGTATTTTATTTTACATATTTACATTATTTAATGTGCATTTTCTATATATATTTAAAAAAAATATATGTTACTTTATGTCTATTTGTTTATATATTTCCATACAAATTGAAATTATTTTTGTGTATTTTTTTATATATTTTTATACAATTTTTTTGTTATTTTATATATTATTTTGTATATTTATTTTCCTACATTTAATCATTCTTTTATTGAAATTTAATTTATTGAATTTGAGACGAATCTACCTTATTTTTGGTGTATTTTGTATATATATTTTTATACGTGTTTACATCATTTTATGTGTATTTTGTATATATATTTTCATAGAAATTTACTTTATTTTATGTGTTTTCGTATATATATTATAATACAAATCTACATTATTTGATGTGTATTTTGCATATCTATTTCAATACAAATTTACCTTATTGTACGTGCATTTTGTATATTTATTTTAATACAAATTTAATTATTTTGTGTGTATTTTTGTATATATTTTTTTTTTACAAATATACGTTATTTTACGGGTATTTTGCATCTTTATTTTCATAGAAATTTACATTATTTTATTGATATTCTGCTAATTTATTTTGATACGATTTTACATTATTCTATGTGTATTTTGTATATATATTTTTTTTCATATTTCCATTATTTAAAGAGTATTTTGTATATACATTTTATTCAAATTTACATTATTTTATGAGTATTTGTTTATATATTTTGATACAAATTTACAATATTTGATGGGTATTTTGTATATATATTTCAAAAGAAATATACCTAGTTTTATGTGTATTTTGTATATCTATTTTCATACAAATTCAAATTTTTTCTGGGTATTTTTGTATATATTTTAAAACAAATTTTAGCTATGTTATGTGTATTTTGTAAATTTGTTTTCATTAAAATATATAAAATTTTATTGGTGTTTTGTTGATTTATTTTGATACGAATTTACATTATTTTGTATGAACTTTGTAACTATATTTTTATACGCATATACCTTATTTAATGTTTATTTTGAATATATATTTTTATACAAATTCATGTTATTTTATGTGTATTTGTATATATATTTTCAAACAAATTGACATTATTTTATGTGTATTTTGTACATATATTTCATTACAAATTTACCTTATTTTATGTTTATTTTGTATATTTATTTCATTCAATTTTAAATGATTTTATATGTATATTTGTTTTTGTATTTAGGTTATTTTAAGTGTATTTTCTATATATATTTTCATCCATAATTACATTATTTTATTGGTATTTTGTTAATTTAATTCGATACGAATTTAGATTATTTCATAGGTATTTTGTATACATATTTTTATACGTATTTACATTATTTAATGTGTGTTTTGTATATATTTCTATAGAAATTTGCGTTATTTTTGGTGTATTTTGTATAAGTTTTCTCCTACAATTTTACATTAATTTATTGTTATTTTGTTTATTTATTTTGATACGAATTACATTATTATATGTGTATTTTGTACATATTTTTTATACATATTTAAAGTATTTAATGAGTATTTTGTTTATATATTTTTATACAAATTTACGTTATTATATGTGTATTTGTATAAATATTTTGATACAAATTTACATTATTATATGTATTTTTTATATATATTTCAATTCAAATTTAGCTTATTTTATGTGTATTTTGTATATCTATTTTTATAGAAATTTAATTACTTTTGTGTATTTTTGTATATAGTTTCATACAAATTTTCGTTATTTTATGTGTATTTTGTATATTTATGTTTATTCAAATACACATTCTTTTATTGGTATTTAATTTATTTATTTTGATTCGAATTTACATTATTTAATGTGTATTTTGTATACATTTTTTTATACGAATTTACTTAATTTTATGTGTATTTTGTATATATATTTTGAAACAATTTACATTGTTTTATATGTATTTTGTATATATATTTTGTATAAATCTATGTTATTTTATGTGTATTTTGTATATTTATATTTATACAAATACACATTCTTTTATTGGTATTTTGTATATTTATTTTGATACGAATTTACATTATTTTATGTGTACTTTTGTATATATTTTTTTATACGTATTTACTTTATTTAATGTGTATTTTGTATATATATTTTTATAGAAATCTACGTTATTTTATGTGTATTCGTATATATATTTTGAAACAAATTTACATTGTTTTATATGTATTTTGCATATCTATTTCAATACAAATTTACCTTATTGTATGTGTATTTTGTATAATTATTTCAATACAAATGTAATGTTTTTGTGTATTTTGATATATATATTTTTATAAAAAAATGCGCTATTTTATGGGTATTTTGGTTCTTTATTTTCATACAAATTTATACTATTTTTTTAATATTCTGTGTATTTATTTTGATACGATTTTAGCTTATTCCATTTGTGTTTTGTAAATTTTTTTTTATACATATATACGATATTTAAATTGTATTTTGTATATATATTTTATACAAATTTACGTTATTTTAAGTGTATTTGTTAATGCATTTTCATTCAAATTTTTATTATTTTATGTCTATTTTGTATATGTATTTAAAAAAAAGTTTACCTAATTTTATTTGTATTTTGTATATTTATTTTCATACAAATTTAAATTATTTTTGTGTCTTTTTGTATATAGTTTTATACAAATTTAGGTTATTTCATGTGTATCTTGTATATCTATTTTAACCAAATACACATTCTTTTATTGATATTTTGTTTATTTATTTTAACTCGAATTTACATTAAATAATGTGTATTTTGTATATATATTTTTATACGTATTTACATTATTTCATGTGTATTTTGTGTATACATTCCTATAGAAATCTACGTTATTTTATGTGTATTCGTATATATATTTTGAAACAAATTTACACTGTTTTATGTGTATTTTGCATATTTTTTCAATACAAATTTACCTTATTGTATGTGCATTTTGTATATTAATTTTAATACATATTTAATTATTCTATGTGTATTTTTGTATATGTATTTTTATAAAAATATGCTTTATTTGATGGATATTTTGCATCTTTATTTTCACACAAATTTACATTATTTTATTGATATTCTGTGTATTTATTTTGATACGATTTTACATTATTCCATGTGTATTTTGTATATATTTTTATACAAATTTTCGTTATTTTATGTGTATTTTGTATATTTATTTTCCTACAAAGATACGTTCTTCTATCGGAATTTTGTTTATTTATTTTGATACGAATTTACATTATTTTAGGTGTATTTGGTATATATATTTTTATACCTATTTACATCATTTTATATGTATTTTGTATGAATATTTTCATAGAAATTTATTGTATTTTATGTGTTTTCGTATATATATTTTGATACAAATTTACATTATTTATGTGTATTTTGCATATCTATTTCAATTAAAATTTACTTTATTGTATGTGCATTTTGTATATTTATTTTAATACAAATTAAATAATTTTGTGTATATTTTTGTATATATATTTTTATGCAAATATACGTTATTATATGGGTATTTTGCATTTTTATTTACATACAAATTTATATTATTTTATTGATATTCTGTTTATTTATTTTGATACGATTTAACATTATTCTATGTGTATTTTGTATATATAATTTTTTATACATATTTACATTATTTAATGTTTATTTTGTATATATATTTTATCCAAATTTACGCTATTTTATGTGTATTTGTTTATATATTTTCATACAAATTTACATTATTTTATGTGTATTTTGTTTATGTATTTCCTACAAATTTGCCTAATTTTATGTGTATTTTCATATCTATTTTCAAACAAACTTGAACTATTTTTGTGGATTTTTGTATATATTTTTATACAAGTTTTAGTTATTTTAGTTGTATTTTGTATATATATTTTCCTACAAATATACATTCTTTTATTGGAATTTTGTTTATTTATTTTGATACGAGTTTACATAATTTTATGTGTATTTTGTATCTATTTTTCTACGTATTTAAATTATTTTATGTGTATTTTGTATACATATTTTCATAAAAAAAATAAGTTATTTTAATGTGTGTATTCGTATATATTTTGATACAAATTTTATACAATTCATGTTATTTTATGTGTATTTGTATAAATATTTGCATACAAATTTGTATGTGTATTTTGTATACATTTTTTTATACGTATTTACTTCATTTTATGTGTAATTTTTATATATATTTTTATAGAAATCTACGTTATTTTGTGTATTCGTATATATATTTTTTGAAACAAATTTACATTGTTTTATATATATTTTGCATATGTATTTGAATACAAATGTACCTTAATGAATGTGCATTTTGTATATTTATTTTAATATAAATTTAAAAATTTTATGTGTATTTTGGTATATATACATTATATAAAAAATGCGTTATTTTATGGGTATTTTGCAAATTTACATTATTTTATTAATATTTTGATACGATTTTACACTATTCTATTTGTGATTTGTATATATTTTTTTCATACATATTTGCATTATTTAATTTGTATTTTGTATATATATTTTATACAAATTTACGTTATTTAAAGTGTATTTGTTTATATATTTTCATTTAAATTTACGTTATTTTATATCTATTTTGTATATGTATTTCAGTACAAATTTACCTAATTTTATGTGTATTTTGTATATTTCTTTTCATACAAATTTAAATTATTTTTGTGTATTTTTGTACGTATTTTTTATATATATTTTTATAGAAATTTGCGTTTTTTTATGTGTATTCGTATATATATTTTGAAATAAATTTACATTTTTTTATGTGAGTTTTACATATCTATTTCTATACAAATTTACCATGTTGTATGTGCATTTTGTATCTTTATTTTAACACAAATTTAATTATTTGATATGTGTTTTTGTATACATATTTTCATAAAAATATGATTTTTTATGATTATTTTGCATCTTTATTTTCATTCAAATTTACATTATTTTATTGATATTCTGTGTATTTATTTTGATACGATTTTACATTATTCTATGTGTATTTTGTATGTATTTTATTTTATATATTTACATTATTTAATGTGCATTTTCTATATATATTTTATAGAAATATATGTTACTTTATGTCTATTTGTTTATATATTTTCATACATATATACATTATTTTATGTGTATTTTGTATATGTATTTCAATACAAATTTACCAAATTTTTTGTGTATTTTTTATATCTGTTTCCATACAAATTGAAGATATTTTTGTGTATTTTTGTATATATTTTTATATAAATTTTAGTTATTTTATATATTATTTTGTATATTTATTTTCCTACATATATACATTCTTTTATTGAAATTTAGTTTATTGAATTTGAGACGAATTTACCTTATTTTAGGTGTATTTTGTATATATATTTTTATACGTGTTTACATCATTTTATGTGTATTTTGTATATATATTTTCATAGAAATTTACTTTATTTTATGTGTTTTCGTATATATATTTTAATACAATTCTACATTATTTGATATGTATTTTGCATATCTATTTCAATACAAATTTACCTTATTGTACGTGCATTTTGTGTATTTATTTTAATACAAATTTAATTATTATATGTGTATTTTTGTATATATATTTTTATACAAATATCCGTTATTTTATGGGCATTTTGCATCTTTATTTTCATAGAAATTTACATTATTTTATTGATATTCTGCTCATTTATTTTGATACGATTTTACATTATTCTATGTGTATTTTGTATATATATTTTTTAAACATTTTTCAATTATTTAATGTATATTTTTTATATATTTTATACAAATTTACATTATTTTATGTGTATTTGTATATATATTTTGACACAAATTTACAATATTTTATGGGTATTTTGTATATATATTTCAAATGAAATGTACCTAGTTTTATGTGTATTTTTTATATCTATTTTCATACAAATTCAAATTATTTCTGGGTATTTTTGTATATATTTTAAAACAAATTTTAGTTATGTTATGTGTATTTTGTAAATTTATTTTCATTCAAATATATACTATTTTATTGGTATTTTGTTGCTTTATTTTGATACGAAATTACATTATTTTAAAGGAAACTCTGTATATATATTTTCATACGCATTTACATTATTTAATGTTTATTTTGAATATATATTTTTATACAAATTCATGTTATTTTATGTGTATTTGTATATATATTTTCAAACAAATTGACATTATTTTATGTATATTTTGTACATATATTTCATTACAAATTTACCGTATTTTATGTTTATTTTGTATATTTATTTATTCAATTTTAAATTATTTTATGTGTAGATTTGTATTTGTATTTAGGTTATTTTATATGTATTTTCTATATATATTTTCATCCATAATTACATTATTTTATTATTATTTCTTTAATTTCATTCGATACGAATTTAGATTATTTCATAGGTTTTTTGTACACATATTTTTATACGTATTTATATTATTTAATGTGTGTTTTGTATATATATCTTTATGCAAATTTACTTTATTTTACGTGCATTTTTGTACATATATTTTTATAGAAATTTGCGTTATTTTATGTGTATTTAGAATATGTTTTCTCAAACTAATTTAAATTAGTTTATTGGTATTTTGTTTATATATTTTGATACGAACTACATTATTATATGTATATTTTGTACATATTATTTATACGTATTTAAAGTATTTAATGAGTATTTTTGTTTATATATTTTCATACAAATTTAAATATTATGTGTATTTGTATAAGTATTTTGATACAAATTTACATTATTTTATGTATTTTGTATATATATTTCAATTCAAATTTAGCCTATTTTATGTGTATTTTGTATATCTATTTTCATACAAATTTAATTACTTCTGTGTATTTTTGTATATAGTTTTATTCAAATTAACGTTATTTTGTGTGTATTTTATATATATATATATATATATATATATATATATATATATATATATATATATATATATATATATATATATATATATATATATATATATATATATATATATATATATATATATATATATATATATATATATATATATATATATATATATATATATATATATATATATATATATATATATATATATATATATATATATATATACAAAATTTCTTTTATTGGTACTTTGTTTATTTATTTTGATTCGAATTTACATTATTTTATGTGTATTTTGTATACATATTTTTTATACGTATTTACTTAATTTTATGTGTATTTTGTATATATATTTTTATAGAAATCTACGTTATTTTATGTGTATTCGTATATATATTTTGAAACAAATTTACATTCTTTTATATGTATTTAGCATATATATTTCAATACAAATTTACCTTATTGTATGTGCATTTTGTATATTGATTTAAGTACAAATTCAAATATTTTATGTTTATTTTGGTATATATATATTTAAAAAAAATGCGTTATTTTATGGGTATTTTTGCATCTTAATTTTCTTACAAATTTACATTATTTTATTAACATTCTGTGTATTTATTTTGATACAATTTTACATTATTCTATTTGTGTTTTGTATATATTTTTTTATACTTATTTACATTATTCAATGTGTATTTTGTATATATACATTTAATACAAATTTACTTTATTTTAGGTGTATCTGTTTCTATATTTTCATTCAAATTTAAATGTTATTTTATGTGTATTTTGTATATGTATTTCAATACAAATGTACCTAATTTTACATGTATTTTGTATATTTATTTTCATACAAATTAAAATTATTTTTGTTTATTTGTGTATATAGTTTTATTCAAATTTAGGATATTTTATGTGTTTTTTGTATATTTATATTCACATAAATACACATTCTTTTATTGATATTTTGTTTATATATTTTGACACGAATTTACATAATTTAATGTGTATTTTGTATATATATATATATATATATATATATATATATATATATATATATATATATATATATATATATATATATATATATATATATATATATATATATATATATATATATATATATATATATATATATATATATATATATATATATATATATATATATATATATATATATATATATATATATATTTTTATAGAAATCTACGTTATTTTATGTGTATTCGTATATATATTTTGAAACAAATTTACATTATATTTTTGTATATATTTTTATATAAATTTTCGTTCCTCTATGTGTATTTTGTATATATACTTTCTTACAAATATACGTTCTTTTGTTGGAATTTTGTTTATTTATTTTTATACGAATTTACATTATTTGAGGTATATTTGGTATATATCTTTTTATACTTATTTACATCGTTTTATATGTATTTTATATGTATATTTTCATAGAAATTTACTCCATTTTATGAGTGTTCGTATATATATTTTGATACAAATTTACATTATTGATATGTATTTTGCATATCTATTTCAATACAAATATACTTTATTGTATGTGCATTTTGTATATTTATTTTAATACAAATTTAATTATTTTATATGTATTTTTGTATATATATTTTTAGACAAATATGGGTTATTATATGAGTATTTTGCTTCTTTATTTTCATACAAATTTACATTATTTTAGTGATATTCTGTTTATTTATTTTGATACGATATTTTGAAATGATATTCTGCGTGTATTTTGTATATATATTTTATACATATTTACATTATTTGATGTATATTTTGTATATATATTTTATGCAAATTTACGTTATTTTATGTGTATTTGTTTATATATTTTCATACAAATTTACATTATCTTATGTGTATTTTGTATATGTATTTCAGTACAAATTTGCTTAATTTTATATGTATTTTGCATATCTTTTTTCAAACAAATTTAAATTATTTTTGTGTATTTTTGTATATATTTTTATACAAATTTTAGTTATTTTATTTTTATTTTGTATATATATTTGTCTACAAATATACATTTTTTTTTGGATTTATGTTTATTTATTTTGATACGAATTTACATTATTTTATGTGTATTTTGTATATATATTTTTCTACGTATTTACATTATTTTATGTGTTTTTTGTATATATATTTTCATAAAAAATTACGTTTTTTATGTGTATTCGTTTAAATATTTTAAAACAAATTTACATTGTTTAATATGTATTTTGCATATCTATTTCAATACAAATTTACCTTATTGCATGTGCATTTTGTATATTTATTTTAATAAAAATTCAAATATTTTATGTGTGTTTTGGTATATATATTTTTATAAAAAATGCGTTATTTTATGGGTATTTTGCATCTAGTTTTCATACAAATTTACATTATTTTATTAATATTCTGTGTATTTATGTTGATACAATTTTACATTATTCTAATTGTGTTTTGTATATATATTTTTTTATACATATACATATTATTTAATGTGAATTTTGTATATATATCTTATTCAAAATTACATTATTTTATCGGTATTTTGTTCATTTATTTCGATACGAATTTAGATTATTTCATGTGTATTTTCTATATATATACTTATAGAGTAAATTTCGATGAAAATATATATTCAAAATACATATAAAATTATGTAAATAAGTATAAAAATATACATATCAAATACACCTAAAAAAAATGAAAATTCGTATCAAAATAAATAAATAAAATTCCGATAAAAGAACGTATATTTGTAGGAAAATAAATATACAAAATACACATAAAATTACGAAACTTTGAATAAAAATATATACAAAAATACACACAATTAATTTCAATTTGTATGAAAATAGATATACAAAATACACATATAATTAGTTAAATTTGTATTTAAATACATGTACAAAATTCACATAAAATAATGTAAATTTGTATGAAATGAAAACAAATTCACATAAAATAACGTACATTGGTATAAAATAGATATACAAAATATACATAGAATAATGTAAAATCGTATCAAAATAAATACACAGAATATCAATAAAATAATGTAATTTTGTATGAAAATAAAGATGCAAAATACCCATAAAAAAAGCATATTTTTATAAAAATACATATACAAAAATACACATAGAATAGCTAAATTTGTATTAAAATTAATATACAAAATGCACGTACAATAAGGTAAATTTGTATTGAAAAAATATGCAAAATGCACATAAAACAATGTATATTTGTTTCAAAATATATATACGAATACACATAAAATAACGTATATTTCTATAGAAATATATATACAAAGTACACATGAAATGACGTAAATACGTATAAAAATATATATACACAATACACATTAAATAATATAAATTCGCATCAAAATAAATAAACAAAATATCAATAAAAGAATGTATTTAAATACATATTCAAAATTAACATAAAATAATGTAAATTTGTATGAAATGAAAACAAATTCACATAAAATAACGTACATTGGTATAAAATAGATATACAAAATATACATAGAATAATGTAAAATCGTATCAAAATAAATACACAGAATATCAATAAAATAATGTAATTTTGTATGAAAAAAAAGATGTAAAATACCCATAAAATAAAGCATATTTTTATAAAAATACATATACAAAAATACACATAGAATAGCTAAATTTGTATTAAAACTAATATACAAAATGCACGTACAATAAGGTAAATTTGTATTGAAAAAATATGCAAAATGCACATAAAACAATGTATATTTGTTTCAAAATATATATACGAATACACATAAAATAACGTATATTTCTATAGAAATATATATACAAAATACACATGAAATGACGTAGATACGTATAAAAATATATATACACAATACACATTAAATAATATAAATTCGCATCAAAATAAATAAACAAAATATCAATAAAAGAATGTGTATGAAATGACGTAAATACGTATAAAAATATATATACACAATACAAATTAAATAATATAAATTCGCATCAAAATAAATAAACAAAATATCGATAAAAGTGTGTGTATGAAAATAGATATACAAAAATACACAAAAATTTTTTGAAATTTGTATAAAATATATATACAAAATACACATGAAATTAGGTAAATTTCTATTGAAATACATATACAAAATACACATAAAATAATGTAAATTTGAATAAAAATATATAAACAAATACACTTAGAATAACGAAAATTTGTATGAAATATATATAGAAAATACACATTAAATAATGTAAATATGTATAAAAAAAATATATACAAAACACAAATAGAATAATGTAAAATAGTATCAAAATAAATACACAATATTAATAAAATAATGAAAATTTTTATGAAAATAAAGATGCAAAATACCCATAAAACAACGCATTTTTTATGAAAATATAAAAACCAAAATGCACATAAAATATTTGAATTTGTATTACAAAAATTATACAAAATGCACATTCAATAAGGTAAATTTGTATTGAAATAGATATGCAAAATACATATAAAATAATGTAAATTTGTTTCAAAATATACATACGAATACACATAAAATAACGTAGATTTCTATAAAATATATATACAAAATACACATAAAATGAAGTAAATACGTATAAGAAAATGTATACAAAATACACATAAAACAATGTAAATTCGTATCAAAATAAATAAACTAAATGCCAATAAAAGAATGTTTACTTCTATAAATATAAATATACAAAATACACATAAAATAACGTAAAATAGTATAAAACTATATACAAAAATAAACAAAAATAATTAAATTTGTATGAAAATAGATATACAAAAGACATAAAATAAGCTAAATTTTAATTGAAATAAATATAGAAAATACATAAAATAATGTAAATTTCTATAAAAATATATATTCAAATACACATATAATAACGTAAATTTGTAAAAAAAATATATAAACAAAATACACATTAAATAATGTAAATACGTATAAAAGATATGTACGTAATGTAAAAATTTATAAAATTAAAGATGCAAAATACCCATAAAATATCTCATATTTAAAAAAAAATATATACAAAAATACACATAAAATAATTAAATTTGTATAAAAATAAATATACAAAATACACATACAATAAGGTAGATTTTAATTGAAATAGATATGCAAAAAACACATAAAATAATGAAAATTTTTATCAAAATATATACGAATACACACAATAAAATTACGTAAATTTTTATGAAAATATATATACAAAATAAACATAAAATAATGTAAATACATAGAAATATATATATACAAAATACACATAAAATAATGTAAATTCGTATCAAAATAAATAAACTAAATTTCCTCTAAAAGAATGTATATGTGTAGGAAAATATATATACAAAATACAAATAAAATGAAATAAATTTGTATAAAAATAATACAAAAATACACAAAAATAATTTAAATTTGTTTGAAAATAGATATGCAAAATACAAATGAAATTAGGCAAATTTTTATAGAAATACATATACAAAATACACATAAAATAATATAAATTTGTATGAAAATATATAAACAAATACACATAAGATAACGTAAATTTCCATAAAATATATGTACAAAATATACATTAAATAATGTAAATATGTCTAAAAATATATATACAAAATACACAGAATAACGTAAAATCGTATCAAAATAAATAAACAGACAATCAATAAAATAATGTATATTTGTATGAAAATAAAGTTGCAAAATACCCATATAATAACGCATATTTGTTTAAAAATATATATACAAAAATACACATAAAATAATTAAATTTGCATCAAAATAAATATACAAAAGGCACATACAATAAAGAAAATTTGTATTGAAATAGATATGCGAAATACACTTAAATAATGTAAATTTGTATCAAAATATATATACGAATACACATAAAATAGAGTAAATTTCTATGAAAATATATATTCAAAATACATATAAAAGTATGTAAATAAGTATAAAAATATATATATCAAATACACCTAAAATAATGAAAACTCGTATCAAAATAAATAAACAAAACTGCGATAAAAGAACGTATATTTGTAGGAAAATAAATATACAAAATTCACATAAAATTACGAAAATTTGAATAAAAATATATACTAAAATACACAAAATTAATTTCAATTTGTATGAAAATAGATATACATAATACACATATAATTAGTTAAATTTGTATTTAAATACATGTACAAAATACACATAAAATAATGTAAATTTGTATGAAATGAAAACAAATTCATATAAAATAACGTTCATTTGTATGAAATATATATACAAAATATACATAGAATAATGTAAAATCGTATCAAAATAAATACACAGAATATCAATAAAATAATGTAAATTTGTATGAAAATAAAGATGCAAAATACCCATAAAATAAAGCATTTTTTTTATGAAAATACATATACAAAAATACACATAGAATAATTAAATTTGTATTAAAATTAATATACAAAATGCACGTACAATAAGGTAAATTTATATTGAAAAAATATGCAAAATGCACATAAAACAATGTATATTTGTTTCAAAATATATATACGAATACACATAAAATAACATATATTTCTATAGAAATATATATACAAAATACACATGAAATGACGTAAATACGTATAAAAATATATATACACAATACACATTAAATAATGTGAATTCGCGTCAAAATAAATCAACAAAAGATCAATAAAAAATGTGTATTTGTATAAAAATAGATATACAAAATACACATAAAATATTTTAAATTTATATAAAACTCTTTTAATAAAAATATATATACCAAAATAATAAAAAATTTAAATTTGTATTACAATAAATATACAAAATGCACATACAATAAGGTAGATTTATATTGAAATAGATATGCTAAATACATATAAAACAATGTAAATTTGCTTCAAAATATATATACCAATACACATAAAATAACGTAGATTACTATAAAATATATATACGAAATACACATTAAATGAAGTAAATACGTATATGAAAATGTATACAAAGTACACATAAAATAATTAAATTTCTATTAAAATAAATATACAAAATACACATACAATAAGGTAAATCTATATTGAAATAGATATGCAAAATAAACATAAAATAATATAAATTTGTATCAAATCATATACGAATACACACAATAAAATAACGTAAATTTTTATGAAAATATATATAAAAAATACACAAAATAATGTAAATACGTAAAAAATATATATACAAAATACACATAAAATTATGTAAATTCTTATGAAAATAGATGAACAAAATTCCACTAAAAGAATGTATATTTGTAGGAAAATATAAATACAAAATACAAATAAAATAACTAAAATTTGTATAAAATATATAAAAATACATAAAAATAATTTAAATTTGTTTGAAAATAGATATGAAAAATACACATAAAATTAGGCAAATCTGTATTGAAATACATATACAAATTACACATAAAATATTGTAAATTTGAATGAAAATATATAAACAAATACACATAAAATAGCGTAAATTTATATAAAATATATATACAAAATATACATTAAATAATGTAAATGTGTATAAAAATATATATACAAAATACACATAGAATAATGTAAAATCGTATTAAAATAAATAATGTAAATTTGTATGAAAATAAAGATGCAAAATACCGAAATAATAACGCCTATTTTTACAAAAATACACATAAAATAATTAAATTTGTATTAAAATAAATATACAAAATACACATACAGTATGGTAAATTTGTATTGAAATAGATATGCAAAATAAACATAAATAATGTAGATTTGTATCAAAATATATATACGAATACCCATAAAACAGAGTAAATTTCTATGAAAATATATATTCAAAACACTAATAAAATGATATAAATAAGTATAAAAATATACATATCAAATACATCTAAAATAATGTAAATTCGTATAAAAATAAATAAACAAAATTACGATAAAAGATGCAAGATACACATTAAATAATGTAAATATGTATAAAAAATATATATACAAAAAACAAATAAAATAATGTGAAATCGTATCAAAATAAATACACCGAATTTTAATAAAATAATGTAAATTTGTATGAAAATAAAGATGCAAAATTCCCATCAAATAGCGCATTTCTTATAAAAATATATATACCAAAATACACATAAAATATTTAAATTTGTATTGAAATAAATACAAAATGCACATACAATAAGGTAAATTTGTATTGAAAGAGATATGCAAAAATACATATAAAACAATGTAAATTTGTTTCAAAATATATATACGAATACACATAAAATAACGTAGATTTCTATAAAAAATATATATATAAAATACACATAAAATTAAGTAAATTAGTATAAAAATAGATATACAAAATACACATAGAATAATGTAAAATTGTTTCACAAAAAAAAACAGAATGTAAATAAAATAATGTATATATGTATGAAAATAAAAATGCAAAATACCCATAAAATAAAGCATATTTTTATAAAAATACATATACAAAAATACACATAGCATAATTAAATTTGTATTAAAATTAATATACAAAATGCATATACAATAAGGTAAATTTGTATTGAAAAAATATGCATAATACACATAAAACAGTGTAAATTTAAAAAAAAAATCTATACACGAATACTCATAAATCAACGTAGATTTCTATAGAAATATATATACAAAATACACATCAAATGATGTTAACACGCATAAATATATATATATATATATATATATATATATATATATATATATATATATATATATATATATATATATATATATATATATATATATATATATATATATATATATATATATATATATATATATATATATATATATATATATATATATATATATATATATATATATATACATTAAATAATGTAAATTATGTCAAAGTAAATACACAACAGATCAATACAAGAATGTGTATTTGAATGAAAATAGATATACAATATACACATAAAATCACCTAAATTTGTATAAAACTATATACAAAAATACACAAAAATAATTTTAATTTGAATGAAAATAAATATACAAAATACACATAAAATCAGGTAAATTTGTATTGAAATACATTTGCAAAATACACATAAAATAATGTAAATTTGAATGAAAATATATAACCAAATACACTTAAAATAACGTAAATTTGTATAAAATATATATAAAAAATACACATTAAATAATGTAAATATATATAAAAGAATATATACAAAACACTAATAGAATAATATAAAATCGTATCAAAATAAATACACAGAATATTAATAAAATAATGTAAATTTGTATGAAAATTAAGATGCAAAATACCCATAAAATAACGCATTTTTTATAAAAATATTTATACCAAGACACACTTAAAATATTTGAATTTGTATTAAAATAAATATACAAAATGCACATACAATAAGGTAAATTTGTATTGAAATAGATATGCAAAATACATATAAAACCATGTAAATTTTTTTCAAATTATATATTCGAATACTCATAAAATAACGTAGATTTCTATGAAAATAAATATACAAAATACACATAAAATGAAGTAAATACGTATAAAAAAAGGTATACAAAATACACATAAAATAATGTAAACTCGTATCAAAATAAATAAACAAAATACTAATAAAAGAATGTGTATTGTATATATAAATATACAAAATACAATAAAATAACGTAAATTTATGAAACTATATACAAAAATACACAGAAGTAATTAAATTTGTTTGAAAATAGATATACAAAATACACATAAAATAAGCTAAATTTGAATTGAAATATATATACAAAATACATAAAATAATGTAAATTTGTATCAAAATATTTATACAAATACACACTTAATAAAGTAAATTTGTATAAAGATATATAAACAAAATATCCATGAAATACTTTAAATACGTTTAAAAAATATGTACAAAATACACATATTATAATGTAATTCTTATCAAAATAAGTAAACAAAATACCAGTAAATTAATGTAAATTTGTATGAGAAAATATATACAAAATACATATAAAATAACGCAAATTTCTATAAAAATATATGTACAAAAATGCACGTAAAATTAAGTAAATTTGCATAAAAATATATATATATATATGCGTATAAAAATATGTATACAAAATACCTATGAAATAATATAAATTAGTATCTAATTAAATTAACAAAATTCCAATAAAATAATGTAATTATGGATGAAAATATATATTGAAAATACACATAAAATAACCTAAACACAAATACAAATATACACAAAATAATTTAAAATTGAATGAAATAAATATACAAAATAAACATAAAATAAGGTAAATTTGTAATGAAATATATGTACAAAATACATAAATAGTTTTGAATGAAAATATATATCCAAATACACATAAATAACATGAATTTTAAATTTTATCAAAATATACGAATACACACAATAAAATAACGTAGATTTCAAAATAAATATAAAATGTAAAAAAAATATGTACAAAATACACATAAAATAGTGTAAATTCGTATCAAAATAAATCAACAAAATTCCAATAAAAGAATGTATATTTGTAGGAAAATATATATACAAAATACAAATAAAAAAACTAAAATTTGTACAAAAATATATACCAAAATTCACAAAAATAGTTTAAATTTGTTTGAAAATAGATACAAAATCCAAATAAATTAGCAAATTTGTATTGACATACATATACAAACACACATAAAATATTGTAAATTTGTATGAAAATATATAAATAAATACACACAAAATAACGTGTTTCGATAAAATATATATACAAAATATACATTAAATATTTTAAATATGTATAAAAATATATATACAAAATATTCATATAATAATGTTAAATCGTATCAAAATAAATAAACAGAATATCAATAAGATAATGTAAATTTGTATGAAAATAAAGATGCAAAATACCCATATAATAACGCTTATTTGTATAAAAATATATATATACAAAAATACATATAAAACAATTAAATTTGTATTAAAATAAATATACAAAATGCACATACAAAAAGTAAATTTGTATTGAAATAGATATGAAAATACACATAAATAATGTAAATTCATATCCAAATATATAAACAAAAATTTGATAAAAAGAACGTATATTTGTAGGAAAATAAATATACAAAATACACATAGAGTAATGAAATTTATATAAAATATATATAAAAATACACAAAATAATTTCAATTTGTATGAAAATAGATATACAAAATAAATATAATTAGTTAAATTTCTATTTAAATACAAGTACAAACAACACAAAAAATAATGTAAATTTGTATGAAAAGAAAACAAAAAAATGTAAAGAAACCTACATTTGTTTAAAAAAAAAAAAAAATATATATATATATATATATATATATATATATATATATATATATATATATATATATATATATATATATATATATATATATATAATATATGTAAATTATATGAAAATAAAGATAATATGAGCATAAATGAAGCATATTTTAATAAAATACATATACAAAAATGCACATAGAATAATTAAATTTGTATTAAAATTAATATACAAAATTCAAATACAATAAGGATAATTTTTATTGAAAAAATATGCAAAATACAAATTAAACATTGTAAATTTATTTCAAAATATATATACGAATACACATAAATAAAGTAGATTTCTATGAAATATATTTACAAAAATAAATGAAAAAGATATAAATACGTATAAAAATATATATGCAAAATACACATTAAATAATGTAAATTCGCGTCAAAATAAATAAACAAAATATCAATAAAGAATGTGTGTTTGAAAATAGTCATACAAAATAACATAAATTTGTATAAAACTATATATAAAAATACACAAAAATAATTTAAATTTGTATTAAAATAAATATACAAAATACACATAAAATTAGGTAAATTTGTATTTAAATACAAATACAAAATACACTTAAAATAATGTAAATTTGAATGAAAATATATAAACAAATACACTTAAAATAATGTAAATTTGTATAAAATATATATACAAAATACACATTAAATAATGTAAATATATATAAAAAAAATATATACAAAACACAAATAGAATAAGGTAAAATCGTATCAAAATAAATACACAGAACGTTAATAAAATAATGTATTTGTATGAAAATTAAGATGCAAAATACCCATAAAAGAAAAAAAAAATATAAAAATATATATACGAAAATACACATAAAATAATTGAATTTGTATTAAAATATATATACAAAATACACATAAAATTAAGTAGATACGTATATAAAAATGTATACAAAATACACATAAAATAATGTAAATTGCATCAAAATAAGTAAACAAACACAATACAAGAATGTGTATTTGTATAAATATAAATATACAAAATACACATTAAATAACGTAAATTTGTATAAAACTATACACAAAAATACACAAAAGTAATTAAATTTGTATGAAAATGGATATACAAAATACACATAAAATAAGCTAAATTTGAATTGAAATATATATATATACAAAGTACATAAAATAATGTAAATTTGTATCAAAATATTTATAAAAATACACATATAATAAAGTGGATTTGTATAAAAATATAAACAAAATACTCATTAAACTGTGTAAATACGTATTAAAAAATTGTACAAAATACACATATAATAATGTAATTCGTATCAAAATAAATAAACACAATACCAATAAAATAATGTAAATTTGTATGTGAAAACATATACAAAATACATATAAAATAACGCAAATTTCTATAAAAATATATATACAAAAATGCATATAAAATAAAGTAAATTTGCATAAAAATATATATACAAAACACACATTAAATATTGTACATGCGTATAAAAAAATGTATACAAAATACCAATGAAATAATCTAAATTCGTATCGAGTTAAATTAACAAAATACCAAAAAATGAATGGAATTTTGGATGAAAATATATATAGAAAATTCATATAAAATAACCTAAATACAAATACAAATATACACATAAAATAATTTAAATCTGAATGAAATAAATATACAAAATAAACATAAAATAAGGTAAATTTAATGAGAATATATGCATACACATAAAATAATATAAATTTGAATGAAAATATATATACAAATACACATAAAAATAACATGAATATATTCAAAATAAACATTAAATAATGTATAAAAATATATATACAAAGTACATATAAAATAATGTAAATTCTTATCAAAATAAATCAACAAAATGCCAATAAAATAATATATATTTGAATGAAAATAAATTTACAAAATATACATAATATAAGTAAAATTTGATTTAAAATATATAAAAAATACCCAGAAATAATTTGAATTTGTATGAAAATAGATATACAAAATACACATAAAACTAGGTAAATTTCTTTTTAAATATATAGACCAACTACAATATATATATATATATATATATATATATATATATATATATATATATATATATATATATATATATATATATATATATATATATATATATATATATATATATATATATATATATATATATATATATATATATATATATATATATATATATATATATATATATATATATATATATATATATTTGCCATATATATATATATATATATATATACATATATATAATATATATTTTCATGCATCGTATTATTTTTGATATAAATTTATATTTTATGTGTATTTTGCATATGTATTTCACAAATTTACATATGTGTATTTTATATGTATATTTTAATACAAATTTAACTATTTTATGTGTATTTTAGTATATATATTTTTTAAATATGAGTTATTTTATGTGTCTTTTGTATATCTATTTTCATACAAATTTAATTATTTTTGTTAATTTTTGTATATAGTTTTATACAATTTACGCTATTTTTTGTGTATTTTGTGTATTTATATTTATACAAATACACATTCTTTTATTGTTATTTTGTTTATTTATTTTGATACGAATTTACATTATTTTATATGAATTTTGTATACATTTTCTTATACGTATTTACTTCATTTTATGTGTATTTTGTATATATATTTTTTTAGAAATCTACGTTATTTTATTTGTATTCGTATATATATATTGAAACAAATTTACATTGTTTTATATGTATTTTGCATATCTATTTCAATATAAATTTACCTTATTGTATGAGCATTTTGTATATTTATTGTCATACAAATTTAGATATTTTATGTGTATTTTGGTATATATATTTTTATAAAAAATGCGTTATTTTATGGGTATTTTGCATCTTTATTTTCATACAAATTTACATTATTTTATTAACATTCTGTGTATTTTTATGATACGATTTTACATTATTCTATTTGAGTTTGGATATATTTTTTCATACATATATACATTATTTTATGAGTATTTTGTATATATATTTTATACAAATTTACGTTAATTTAAGTGTATTTGTTTATATTTTTTCATTCAAAATTACTTTATTTTATGTGTATTTTGTATATGTATTTCAACACAAATTTTCCTAATTTTATGTGTATTTTGTATATTTATTTTCATATAAATTTAAATTATTTTTGTGTATTTTTGTATATAGTTATATACAAATTTACGTTATTTTATGTGTATTTTGTATATGTATTTTCATACAAATACACATTCTTTTATTGATATTTTTTTTACATTATTTAATATGTATTTTGTATATATATTTTTATACGTATTTACATAATTTCATGTGTATTTTGTATATATATTTCTATAGAAATCTACGTTATTTTATGTGTTTTCGTATATTTTGAAACACTATTTTATGCATTGGTATATATTATATATTAAAATTTGGCCTAATTTTATGTTTTTTT
Source organism: Eriocheir sinensis (assembly GCF_024679095.1). NCBI lineage: Eukaryota > Metazoa > Arthropoda > Malacostraca > Decapoda > Varunidae > Eriocheir > Eriocheir sinensis. Next base: position 275,466 of record NW_026112165.1, on the reverse strand, counting down.
TTTTATTTTTTAATTCAAATTCAAATTATTTTATGTATACATTTATTTGTATTTACGCTATGTATTTTCTATATATTTTCATTCAAAACTACATTATTTTATCGGTATTTTCTTCGTTTATTTCGATACGAATTTAGGTTATTTCATGTGTATTTTCTATACATATTTTTATACGCATTTACATTATTTAATATGTGTTTTGTATATATATATTTTTTATACAATTTTACTTAATTTTGTGTACATTTGTGTTGTTGTTTTTATACAAATTTTCATTATTTTAAGTGTATTTTGTACTTTTTTCATAGTAAATTTGCCTTATTTGATGTGTATTTTGTTTATTTATTTTCATACAAATTTAAAGTATTTGATGTGCGTTTTTGTACATATATTTTTATAGAAATTTCCGTTATTTTATGTGTATTTATGTATTTTTTTCATACAAATTTACATTTTTTTTATTATTATTTTGTTTATGTATTTTGATACGAATTTACATTATTATATGTGTATTTTGTATATATTTTGTATACGTATTTTCATAATTTAATGTGTATTTTGTTAATATATTTTAAAACAAATTTACGTTATTTTATGTGTATTTGTTTAATTATTTTGATACAAATATACACTATTTTATGTATTTTTTATATATATTTCAATACAAATTTAGTTTATTTTATATGTATTTTGTATATCTATTTTCATGCAAATTTAAATTACTTTTTGATACGATTTTACATTATTCTATGCGCATTTTGTATATATACTTTTATACACTTTTCCATTATTTAATGTGTATTTTGTATATATATTTTATTCAAATTTACGTTATTTTTTGTGTATTTGTTGATATATTTTGACACAAATTTACAATATTTTATGGGTATTTTGTATATATATTTCAAAAGAAAATGTACCCCAGTTTTATGTGTATTTTGTGTATCTATTTTCATATAAATTCAAATTATTTCTGGGTATTTTTGTATTTACTTATGTTATGTGTATTTTGTAAATTTATTTTCATTCAGATATATATTATTTTATTGGTATTTTGTTGATTTATTTTGATACGAGTTTACATTATTTTATATGTACTTTGTATATATATTTTTTTACGCATATACATTATTTAATGTTTATTTTGAAAATATATTTTTATACAAATTCATGTTATTTTATGTGTATTTGTGTATATTTATTTTCATACAAATTTACATTATTTTTATGTGTATTTTGTACATATATTTCATTTCAAATTTAAATTATTTTATGTTTATTTTGTATATTAATTTCATTCAATTTTAAACTATTTTATGTGTATATTTGTATTTGTATTTAAGTTATTTTATATGTATTTTCTATATATATTTTCATCCAAAAATACATTATTTTATTGGTATTTTGTTAATTTAATTCGATACGAATTTAGATTAATTGATAGGTATTTTGTATACATATTATATACGCATTTACATTATTTAATGTGTGTTTTGTATATATATTTTTATGCAAATTTACTTTATTTGATGTGCATTTTTGTACATATATTTTTAAAGAAATCTGCGTTATTTTATATGTATTTTGTACATGTTTTCTCATACAAAATTACATTATTTCACTGGTATTTTGTTTATTTCTTTTGATACGAATTATATTATTATATGTGTATTTTGTAAATATTTTTTTATACGTATTAACATTATTTAATGAGTATTTTGTTTATATATTTTTATAAAAATTTGCGTTATTATATGTGTATTTGCATAAATATTTTGATACAAATTTACATTATTTTATGTATTTTGTATATATATTTCAATTCAAATTTACCTTATTTTATGTGTTTTTTGTATACCTATTTACATATGTACAAAATACAGATGAAATGAGTAAATACGTATAAAAATATATACACAAAATACACATTAAATAATGTAAATTCGTGTCAAAATAAATAAACAAAATATCAATAAAAGAATGTGTATTTGTATGAAAATACAAATACTGTATTGAAATAGATATGCAAAATACACATCAATAATGTAAATTTGTATTAAAATATATATACGAATACTCATAAAATAGAGTAAATTTCTATGAAAATATACATACAAAGTACATATAAAATGATGTAAATAAGTATAAAAATATATATTCCAAATATACCATGAAATAATTTAAAATTGAATGAAATAAATATACAAAATAATCATAAAATAAGGTAGATTTGTAATGAAAAATATGTATAAACACATATAAAATAATATAAATTTGTATGAAAATATATACAAATACACATAAAATAACATGAATTTGTATAAAATTTGTATCAAACTAAATACGAATACACACAATAAAATAATGTAATTTTTTATTAAAATATATATAAAAAATACACATAAAATAATGTAAATACGTAGAAAAATATATACCCAAAATACACATAAAATAATGTAGACTCGTATCAAAATAAATAAACAAAATTCCAATAAAAGAATGTATATTTGTAGGAAAATAAATATACAAAAAGCAAATAAAATAACTAAAATTTGTATAAAAATATATACAAAAATACACAAAAAATAGTTAAATTTGTTTGAAAACAGATATGCAAAATACACATAAAATTAGGCAAATTTGTATTGAAATAGATATGCAAAATACACATCAATAATGTAGATTTGTATCAAAATATATATACGAATACACATAAACTAGAGAAAATTTCTATGAAAATATACATACAAAATACATATAAATTGATATAAATAGTATAAAAATATATATACCAAATACACCTAAGATAATGTAAATTCGTATCATAATAAATAAACAAAATTCCGATTAAAGAACGTATATTTGTAGGAAAATAAATATACAAAATACACATAAAATAACGAAAATTTGTATAAAAATATATAAAAACAAACACAAAAATATTTTCAATTTGTATGAAAATAGATATACAAAATACACATATAATTAGTTAAATTTTTATTTAAATACATCTACAAAATACACATAAAATAATGTAAATTTGTATGAAATGAAAACAAATACACGTAAAATAACGTATATTTGTATAAAATATATATAAAAAATACACATAGAATAATGTAAAATCGTATCAAAATAAATACACAGAAAATCAATAAAATAACGTAAATTTGTATAAAAATAAAGATGGAAAATACCCATAAAAAAGCATATTTTTATAAAAATACATATACAAAATACACAATCAATAATTAAATTTGTATTAAAATTAGCATACAAAATGCACATATAATAAGGTAGATTTCTATTAAAAAAATATGCAAAATACACATAAAACAATGTAAATATGTTTCAAAATATATATACGAATACACATAAAATAACGTAGATTTCTATAGAAATATATATACAAAATGCACTTGAGATGCTGTAAATACGTATAAAAATATATATACAAAATAGACATTAAATAATGTAAATTCGTGTCAAAATAAATAAACAAAATATCAATAAAAGAATGTGTATTTTTATGAAAATATATATACAAAATACACATAAAATAACGTAAATTTGTATAAAACTATATACAAAAATACACAAAAATAATTTAAATTTGTTTGAAAATAAATATACAAAATACACATAAAATTAGGTAAATTTGTATTGAAATACATATACAAAATACACATAAAATAATGTAAATTTGAAGGAAAATACATAAACAAATACACTTAAAATAACGTAAATTTGTATAAAATATATATACAAAATACTCATTAAATAATGTAAATATATATAAAAAAATATATATATACAAAGCCCAAATAGATTAATGTAAAATCTTATCAAAATAAATACACAGAATATTAATAAAATAATGTAAATTTGTATGAAAATAAAAATAAAAAATACACATAAAAAATTTAAATTTGTATTAAAATAAATATACAAAATACATATACAATGAGGTAAATTTATATTGAAAAAAATATGCAAAATACATATAAAACAATGTAAATTTGTTTCAAAATATATATACGAATACACATAAAATAACGTAGATTTCTATAAAAATATATATAGAATATACACATAAAATAGTGTAAATTCGTATCAAAATAAACAAAATACGAATAAAAGAATATGTATTTGAATAAATATAAATATATAAAATACTCATAAAATAACGTAAATTTATATCAAACTATATACAAAAATACACAAAAAAAGTTAAATTTGTATGAAAATAGATATACAAAATACACATAAAATAAGCTAAATTTGAATTGAAATATATTTATACAAAATACATTAAATAATGTAAATTTGTATCAAAATATTTATACAAATACACATAAGATAACGTAAATATATATATATATATATATATATATATATATATATATATATATATATATATATATATATATATATATATATATATATATATATCTATATATATATATATATATATATATATATATATATATATATATATATATATATATATATATATATATATATATATATATATATACAAAATACATATATAATCATGTAATTCGTATTAAAATAAATTAACAAAATACCATTAATATAATGTAAATTTGTATGAGAAAACATATACAAAATATACAAAATAACGCTAATTTCTTTAAAAATATATGTACAAAAATGCACATAAAATAAAGTAAATTTGTATAAAAATATATATACAAAACACACATTAAATATTGTAAATGCGTATAAAAACATGTATACAAAATGCCTTTCAAATAATCTAAATTCGTATCGAATTAAATTAACAAAATACCAATAAAATAATGTAATTTTGGATGAAAATATATATAGAAAATACACATAAAATAACCTAAATACAAATGCAAATATACACATAAAATAATTTAGAATTGCATGAAATGAATATATAAAACATAAAATAAGGTAAATTTGTAATGAGATATATGTAAAAATACACATATAATAATGTAAATTTATATGAAAATATATATTCAAAAACACATAAAATAAAAAGAATTTGTATAAAATTTCTATCAAAATATATACGAATACACACAATAAAATAACGTAAATTTTTATGAAAATATATATACAAAATACACATAAAGTAATGTAAATACGTAGAAAAATATATGTACAAAATGCACATAAAGTAATGTAAATTCGTATCAAAATAAATCAACAAAATTTCAATAAAAGAATGTATATTTGTAGGAAAATATATACACAAAATACAAATAAAATAACTAAAGTTTGTATAAAAATATATACAAAAATATACATATATAATTTAAATTTGTTTGAAAATAGATATGCAAAATACATTTAAAATTAGGCAAATTTATATTGAAATACATATATAAAACACACAAAAAATAATGTAAATTTTTATGAAAATATATAAACAAATACACATAAAATAACGTAAATTTGGATAAAATATATATTCAAAATATACATTAAATGATGTAAATATGTATAAAAATATATATACAAAATACACATAGAATAATGTTAAATCGTATCAAAATAAATAAACAGAATATCAATAAAATAAAGATGCAAAATTCCCATCAAATAGCGCATTTCTTTTAAAAATATATATACCAAAATACACATAAAATATTTAAATTTGTATTGAAATAAATATACAAAATGCACATACAATGAGGTAAACTTCTATTGAAAGAGATATGCAAAAATACATATAAAACAAAGTAAATTTGTTTCAAAATATATATACGAATACACATAAAATAACGTAGATTTCTATAAAAATATATATACAAAATACACATAAAATTAGGTAAATACGTATAAAAAAATTTAAACAAAATACTCATAAAATAATATAAATTCGAAACAAAATAAATAAACAAAATACCAATAAAAGAATGTGTATTTTATAAATATAAATGTACAAAATACACATTCAAAATAAACATAAAATAAGGTAAATTTGTAATGAAATATATGTACAAAATACACATAAAATAATGTAAATTTATATGAAAATATATATACAAATAACCATAAAATACCATGAATTTGTATAAAATTATATATTCAAAATAAATATTAAATAATGTAAATGCTTATAAAAATATATATAAAAAGTACATATAAAAAGATGTAAATTCGTATCAGTATAAATCAACAAAATACCAATAAAATAATATATATTTGAATGAAAATAGATTTACAAAATACACATAACATAACTAAAATTTGTATTGAAATATATACAAAAATACATAAAAATAATTTGAGTTTGTATAAAAATAGATATTCAAAAAACACATAAAACTAGGTAAGTTTCTTTTCAAATATATATACAAAATACCCATAAAATATTGTAAATTTGTGTCAGAATATATAAACAAATACACATAAAATAACGTAAATTTGTTTGAAAAATATATACAAAATACACATAGAATAATGTCAAATCGTAGCAAAATGAATGAGCAGAATATCAATAAAATAACGTAAATTTGTATGAAAATAAAGATTCAAAATACCCATTAAATAAAGCATATTTTTATAAAAATACATATACAAAAATACACATAGAATAATTAAATTTGTATTAAAATTAATATACAAAATGCATATACAATAAGGTAAATTTGTATTGAAAAAAGATGAAAAATACACATAAAAGTGTAAATTTCTTTAAAAATCTATATACGAATACACATAATGTAACGTAGATTTCTATAGAAATATATATACAAAATACACATGAAATGATGTAAATGCGTATAAAAATATATATACAAAATACACATTAAATAATTTAAATTCTCGTCAAAATAAATAAACAAAATATCAATAAAAGAATGTATATTTGTATGAAAATAGATATACAAAATACTCATAAAATAACCTAATTTTGTATAAAACTATATACAAAAATACACAAAAATAATTTAAATTTGTATGAAAATAAATATACAAAATACACATAAAATTAGGTAAATTTGTATTGAAATACATATACAAAATACACATAAAATAATGTAAATTTGAATGAAAATATATACACTTATAGACTTAAAATAAGGTAAATTTGTATCAAATATATATAAAAAAAAACATTAAATAATGTAAATATGTATAAAAAAATATATACAAAACACAAATAAAATAATGTAAAATCGTATCAAAATAAATACAGAAAACATTAATAAAATAATGTAAATTTGTTTGAAAATTAAGATGCCAAATACCCATAAAATAACGCATTTTTTATAAAAATATATATACGAAAAAATATAAAATATTTGATTTTGTAGTAAAATAAATAGATATACAAAATACACATAAAATAAGCTAAATTTGAATTGAAATATATATACAAAATACATAAAATAATGTAAATTTGTATCAAAATACCAATACAAATACACATATAATAACGTAAATTTGTATAAAAATATATAAACAAAATACACATTAAATAATGTAAATACGTATAAAAAAATGTAAAAAATACACAAATAATCATGTGTATTTTAAATAAATTTTTGTGTATTCAAAATAAATAGACAAAATACCAATAAAATAATGTAAATTTCTATAAGAAAACATATTCAAAATACACATAAATAACGCATATATCAATAAAAATATATATAATATAATATATTTTTATACATATTTAAAATATTTAATATATATTTTGTATATATATATTTTATGGAAATTTACGTGATTTTATATGTATTTGTTTATATATTTTCATACAAATTTACATTATTTTTTGTGAGTTTTGTATATGTATTTCAATACAAATTTGCCTAACTTTATGTGTATTTTGCATATCTATTTTCAAACAAATTTAAATTATTTTTGTGTATTTTTGTATATATTTTTTTACAAATTTTAGTTATTTTATTTGTTTTTGTATATATTTTCCTACAAATATACATTCTTTTATTGGAATTCTGTGTATTTATTTTTGCAATTTACATTATTTTGTATATATATATATATATATATATATATATATATATATATATATATATATATATATATATATATATATATATATATATATATATATATATATATATATATATATATATATATATATATATTTCTACGTATTTAAACTATTTTATGTGTATTTTATATATACATTTTCATATAAATTTACGTTATTTTATTGTGTGTATTCGTATATATTTTGAAACATTTTATACAAATTCATGTTATTTTATGTGTATTTGTATATATATTTTCATTCAAATTTATATTATTTTATGTGTATTCTTACATATATTTTATTACAAATTTACCTTATTTTATGTTTATTTTGTATATTTATTTCATTCAATTTTAAATTATTTAATGTGTATTTGTATTTAGTTAATTTTATGTGTGTTTTCTATATATATTTTCATCCAAAATTACATTATTTTATTGTTATTTTCTTAATTTAACTCGATACGAATTTAGATTATTTCATAGGTATTTTGTATACATATTTTTATACTCATTTACATTATCTAATGTGTGTTTTGTGAATATTTTTTTAATGCAAACTAATTTTATGTGCATTTTTGTACATATATTTTTATAGAATCCTAAAACGTTATTTTATGTGTATTTTGTATATGTTTTCTCATACAAATTAACATTATTAATTAGTTTTTTGTTTATTTATTTTGATACGAATGACTTGATTATTGGTGTATTTTGTAAATATTTTTTTATACGTATTTACATTACTTAATGTGTATTTTGTTTATAATTTTTTTTTACAAATTTACGTTATTGTATGTGTATTTGTTAAAAATATTTTGAAACGAGTTTACTTTATTTTATGTATTTTGTATATATATTTCAATTCAAATTTAGCTTATTTTGTGTGTATTTTGTATATCTATTTTCATGCAAATTTAATTACTTCAGTATATTTTTGTATATAGTTTTATACAAATTTACGTTATTTTTTGTGCATTTTGTATAATTATATTTATACAAATACACATTCTCTTATTAGTATTTTGTTTATTTATATTTATACGAATTTACATTATTTTATGTGTATTTTGTATACATTTTTGATTCGTATTTACTTAATTTTATTTGTATTTTGTATATATATATATATATATATATATATATATATATATATATATATATATATATATATATATATATATATATATATATATATATATATATATATATATTTATAGAAATCTACGTTATTTTATGTGTATTCTTATATATTTTTTAAAGCAAATTTACATTGTTTTATATGTTTTTTCCATATCTATTTCAATACAAATTTACCTTATTGTATGTGCATTTTGTATATTTATTTTAATACAAATTCAAATATTTTATGTGTATTTTGGTATATATAATTTTTAAAAAAATGCGTTATTTTATAGATATTTTGCATCTTAGTTTTTATACAAATGTACATTATTTTAATAATATTCTGTGTATATATTTTGATACGATTTTATATTATACTATTTGTGTTTTGTATATATTTTTTTATACATATTTTCATTATTTAATGTGTATTTTTTATATATATTTTATACAAATTAACGTCATTTTAAGTGTATTTGTTTATATAATTTCATTCAAATTTACATTATTTTAAGTGTATTTTGTATATGTATTTCAATACAAATTTACCTAATTTTATGTGTATTTTGTATATTTATTTTCATACAAATTTAAATTATTTTTGTATTTTTTTGTATATACATATAGAGTAAATTTTTATGAAAATATATATTCAAAATACATATAAAATTATGTAAATATGTATAAAAATATATATATCATATACACCTAAAAAAATGAAAATTCGTATCAAAATAAATAAACAAAATTCCGATAAAAGAACGTATATTTGTAGGAAAATAAATATACAATATACACATAAAATTACGAAAATTTGAATAAAAATATATACAAAAAAACAAAAAAATAAATTTCAATTTTTATGAAAATAGATATACAAAATACACATATAATTAGTTAAATTTGAATTTAAATACATGTACAGAATACACATAAAATAATGTAAATTTGTATAAAATAGATATACAAAATATACATAGAATAATGTAAAATCGTATCAAAATAAATACACAGAATATCAATGAAATAATATAATTTTGTATGAAAATAAGGATGCAAAATACCCATAAAATAAAGCCTATTTTTTTTTAAATACATATACAAGAATACACATATAATAATTAAATTTGTATTAAAATTAATATACAAAATGCACGTACAATAAGGGAAATTTGTATTGAAAAAATATACAAAATGCTCATAAAACAATGTATATTTGTTTCAAAATATATATACGAATACACATAAAATAACGTATTTTTCTATAGAAATATATATACAAAATACACATGAAATGACGTAAATACGTATAAAAATATATATACACAATACACATTAAATAATGTAAATTCGCATCAAAATAAATAAACAAAATATCAACAAAAGAATGTGTATTTGTATGAAAATAGATATACAAAATACACATAAAATATTGTAAATTTGTATAAAATTCTATTAAAAAAATACACAAAAATAATTTAAATTTGTATAAAAATATATATACAAAATACACATAAAACTAGTTAAATTTCTATTGAAATACATATACAAAATACACATAAAATAATGTAAATTTGAATGAAAATATATAAACAAATACACTTAAAATAACGTAAATTTGTATGAAATATATATAGAAAATACACATTAAATAATGTAAATATGTACAAAAAAATATACAGAAAACACAAATAAAATAATGTAAAATAGTATCAAAATAAATACACAGAATATTAATAAAATAATGTAAATTTGTATGAAAATAAAGATGCAAAATACCCATAAAACAACGCATTTTTTATGAAAATATATATACCAAAATACACAAAATATTTAAATTTGTATTAAAATAAATATACAAAATGCACATACAATAAGGTAAATTTGTATTGAAATAGATATGCAAAATACACATAAAACAATGTAAATTTGTTTCAAAATATATATACGAATACATATAAAATAACGTAGATTTTTATAAAAATATATATACAAAATACACATAAAATGAAGTAAATACGTATAAGAAAATGTATACAAAATACACATAAAATAATGTAAATTCGTATCAAAATAAATAAACTAAATGCCAATAAAAGAATGTTTACTTGTATGAATATAAATATACAAAATACACATAAAATAACGTAAAATTGTATAAAACTATATACAAAAATAAACAAAAATAATTAAATTTGTATGAAAATAGATATACAAAAGACACATAAAATAAGCTAAATTTGAATTGAAATAAATATAGAAAATACTTAAAACATGTTAATTTGTATCAAAATATATATTCAAATACACATATATTAAAATTAATATACAAAATGCGTATATAATAAGGTAAATTTGTATTGAAAAAATATGCAACATACACGTTTACTCATAGAAATTTATATTATTTTATTGGTATTTTGTTTATTTATTTTGATACGAATTACATGATTATATGTGTATTTTGTACTTATTTATTTATACGTATTTAGATTATTTAATGTGTATTTTGTTTATATATTTTCATACAAATTTACCTTATTATATGAGTATTTGTATAAATATTTTGATACAAATTTACTTTATTTCATGTATTTTGTATATGTATTTCAATTCAAATTTAGCTTATTTTGTGTGTATTTTGTATATATTTTCATACAAATTTAATTACTTCTGTGTATTTTTGTATATAGTTTTATATAAATTTACGTTATTTTATGTGTATTTTGTATATTTATATTTATACAAATACACATTTTTTTATTGCTATTTTGTTTATTTATTTTGATACGAATTTACATTATTTTATGTGTATTTTGTATACATTTTTTTATACGTATTTACTTCATTTTATGAGTATTTTGTATATATATTTTTATAGAAATCTACATTATTATATGTGTATTCGTATATATATTTTGAAATAAATTTACATTGTTTTATATGTATTTTGCATATCTATTTCAATACAAATTTACCTTATTGTATGTGTTTTTTGTATATTTATTTTAATACAAATTTAATTTTTTGATGTGTATTTTGGTATATATATTTTTATAAAAAAAAAATGCGTTATTTTATGGGTATTTTGCTTCTTTATTTTCATATAAATTTACATGATTTTATTAATATTCTGTGTATTTATTTTGATACGATTTTACATTATTCTATTTGTGTTTTGTACATATTTTTTTATACAAATTTACGTTATTTTAAGTGTATTTGTTTATGTATTTTCCTTCAAATTTACATTATTTTATGTCTATTTTGTGTATGTATTTCAATACAAATTTACCTAATTTTATGTGTATTTTGTATATTTATTTTCATACAAATTTAAAATATTTTTGTTTATTTTTGTATATAGTTTGATACAAATTTAGGTTATTTTATGTGTATTTTGTATATCTTTTCTCATACAAATACACATTCTTTTATTGATATTTTGTTTATTTATTTTGACGCGAGTTTTATGTGAATTTGTTTTCATTTCATACAAATTTACATTATTTTATGTGTATTTTGTACATGTATTTAAATACAAATTTGACTAATTATATGTGTATTTTGTATATCTATTTTCATACAAATTGAAATTTAATTTTTTGTTTTTTGTATATATTTTTATTCAAATTTTCGTAATCTTATAAAAATATATATACCAAAATACACGTAAAATATTTAAATTTGCATTGAAATAAATATACAAAATGCACATACAATAAGGTAAATTTGTATTGAAAGAGATATGCAAAAATACATATAAAACAATGTAAATTTGTTTCAAAATATATATACGAATACAAATGAAAAAACGTAGATTTCTATAAAAATATATATACAAAATACACATAAAATTAAGTAAATACGTATAAAAAAATGTATACAAAATACACATAAAATAATGTAAATTCGAATTAAAATAAATAAACAAAATACCAATAAAAGAATGTGTATTTGGATAAATATAAATATACAAAATACACACACAAAATAAACATAAAATAAGGTAGATTTGTAAAAAAATATATGTACAAAATACACATAAAATAATGTAAATTTATATAAAAATATATATACAAATACACATAAAATACCATGAATTTGTATAAAAATATATATTCAAAATAAATATTAAATAATGTAAAAGCGTGTATAAATATATATACAAATACAGATACAAAAATACACATCGAATAATTAAATTTGTATCAAAATTAATATACAAAATGCGTATATAATTTACCTTAAAATTTGTATTGAAAAAATATGCAACATACACGTTTACTCATACAAATTTATATTATTTTACTGGTATTTTGTTTATTTATTTTGATACGAATTACATGATTATATGTGTATTTTGTACATATTTTTTATACGTATTTACATTATTTAATGTGTATTTTGTTTATATATTTTCATACAAATTTACGTTATTATATGTGTATTTGTATAAATATTTTGATACAAATTTACTTTATTTCATGTATTTTGTATATATATTTCAATTCAAATTTAGCTTATTTTGTGTGTATTTTGTATATATTTTCATACAAATTTAATTACTTCTGTGTATTTTTGTACATAGTTTTATATAAATCTACGTTATTTTATGTGTATTTTGTATATTTATATTTATACAAATACACATTCTTTTATTGGTATTTTGTTTATTTATTTTGATACGAATTTACATTATTTTTTGTGTGTTTTGTATACATTTTTTTATACGTATTTACTTCATTTTATGTGTATTTTGTATATATATTTTTATAGAAATCTACGTTATTTTATGTGTATTCGTATATATATTTTGAAACACATTTACATTGTTTTATATGTATTTTGCATATCTATTTCAATACAAATTTACCTTATTGTATGTGTTTTTTTTATATTTATTTTAACACAAAATTAATTTTTTGATGTGTATTTTGGTATATATATTTTTATAAATAAAAAAATGCGTTATTTTATGGGTATTTTCCTTCTTTTTTTCATACAAATTTACATTATTTTATTAATATTCTGTGTATTTATTTTGATACGATTCTACATTATTCTATTTGTGTTTTGTACATATTTTTTTATACAAATTTACGTTATTTTAAGTGTATTTGTTTATGTATTTTCATTCAAATTTACATTATTTTATGTGTATTTTGTGTATGTATTTCAATACAAATTTACCTAATTTTATGTGTATTTTCTATATTTATTTTCATACAAATTTAAAATATTTTTGTGTATTTTTGTAAATAGTTTGATACAAATTTAGGTTATTTTATGTGCATTTTGTATATCTATTTTCATACAAATACACATTCTTTTATTGATATTTTGTTTATTTATTTTGACGCGAATTTTATGTGAATTTGTTTTCATTTCATACAAATTTACATTATTTTATGTGTATTTTGTACATGTATTTAAATACAAATTTAACTAATTATATGTGTATTTTGTATATCTATTTTCATACAAATTGAAATTAATTTTTTTGTTTTTTTGTGTATATTTTTTTTCAAATTTTCGTAATCTTATAAAAATATATATACCAAAATACACATAAAATATTTAAATTTGCATTGAAATAAATATACAAAATGCACATACAATAAGGTAAATTTGTATTGAAAGAGATATGCAAAAATACATATAAAACAATGAAAATTTGTTTAAAAATATATATACGAATACAAATAAAAAAACGTAGATTTCTATGAAAATATATATACAAAATACACTTAAAATTAAGTAAATAAGTATAAAAAAATGTATACAAAATACACATAAAAAATGTAAATTCGAATTAAAATAAATAAACAAAATACCAATAAAAGAATGTGTATTTGAATAAATATAAATATACAAAATACACATACAAAATAAACATAAAATAAGGTAGATTTGTAAAAAATATGTGTACAAAAAACAAATAAAATAATGTAAATTTATATAAAAATATATATACAAATACACATAAAATACCATGAATTTGTATAAAAATATATATTGAAAATAAATATTAAATAATATAAAAGCGTATAAAAATATATATACAAAGCACATATAAGATAATGTAAATTCGTATCAATATAAATCAACAAAACACCAATAAAATAATATATATTTGAATGAAAATAAATTTACAAAATACACATAGCATAACTAAAAATTTGTATTAAAATATATACAAAAATACATAGAAATAATTTGAGTTTGTATGAAAATAGATATACAAAATACACATAAAACTAAGTAAATTTCTTTTGAAATGTATATACAAAATACCCATAAAATATTGTAAATTTGTGTCAAAATATATAAACAAATACACATAAAATAACGTAAATTTGTATGAAAAATATATACAAAATACACATAGAATAATGTCAATTCGTATCAAAATGAATGAGCAGAATATCAATAAAATAATGTAAATTTGTATGAAAATCAAGATGCAAAATACCCAAAAAATAAAGCATATGTTTATAAAAATACAGATACAAAAATACACATCGAATAATTAAATTTGTATTAAAATTAATATACAAAATGCGTATATAATAATGTAAATTTGTATTGAAAAAATATGCAACATACACGTTTACTCATACAAATTTATATTATTTTATTGGAATTTTGTTTATTTATTTTGATACGAATTACATGATTATACGTGTATTTTGTACATATTTTTAAACATAAAATAACGTAAATTTGTATGAAAAATATATACAAAATACACATAGAATAATGTCAATTCGTATCAAAATGAATGAGCAGAATATCAATAAAATAATGTAAATTTGTATGAAAATAAAGATGCAAAATACCCAAAAAAATAAAGCATATGTTTATAAAAATACAGATACAAAAATACACAGCGAATAATTAAATTTGTATTAAAATTAATACACAAAATGCGTATATAATAAGATAAATTTATATTGAAAAAATATGCTACATTCACGTTTACTCATACAAATTTATATTATTTTATTGCTATTTTGTTTATTTATTTTGATACGAATAACATGATTATATGTGTATTTTGTACATATTTTTTTTATATGTATTTACATTATTTAATGTGTATATTATTTATATATTTTCATACAAATTTACGTTATTATATGTGTATTTGTATAAATATTTTGATACAAATTTACTTTATTTCATGTATTTTATATATATATTTCAATTCAAATTTAGCTTATTTCGTGTGTAGTTTGTATATATTTTCATACAAATTTTATTACTTCTGTGTATTTTTGTATATAGTTTTATATATTTTTACGTTATTTTATGTGTATTTTGTATATTTATATTCATACAAATACACATTCTTTTATTGGTATTTTGTTTATTTATTTTGATACGAATTTACATTATTTTATGTGTATTTTGTATACATTTTTTTATACGTATTTACTTCATTTTAGGTGTATTTTGTATATATATTTTTATAGAAATCTACGTTATTTTATGTGTATTCGTATATATATTTTGAAACAAATTTACATTGTTTTATATGTATTTTGCATATCTATTTCAATACAAATTTACCTTATTGTATGTGTTTTTTGTATATTTATTTTAATACAAATTAAATTTTTTGATGTGTATTTTGGTATATATATTTTTTTAATAAAAAAATGCGTTATTTTATGGGTATTTTGCTTCTTTATTTTCATACAAATTTACATTATTTTATTAATATTCTGTGTATTTATTTTGATACGATTTTACATTATTCTATTTGTGTTTTGTACATATTTTTTTATACAAATTTACGTTATTTTAAGTGTATTTGTTTATGTATTTTCATTCAAATTTACATTATTTTATGTGTATTTATGTATGTATTTGAATACAAATTTACCTAATTTTATGTGTATTTTGTATATTTATTTTCATACACATTTAAAATATTTTTGTGTATTTTTGTGTATAGTTTGATACAAATTTAGGTTATTTTATGTGTATTTTATATATCTATTTTCATACAAATACATATTCTTTTATTGATATTTTGTTTATTTACATTATTTAATGTGTATTTTGTATATATATTTTTATACGTATTTACATCATTTCATGTGTATTTTGTATAGTTTTAAACAAATTTATATTATTTAATGTGTATTTTGTATATATATATATATATATATATATATATATATATATATATATATATATATATATATATATATATATATATATATATATATATATATATATATATATATATATATATATATATATATATATATATATATATATATATATATAAATACACATTCTTTTATTATATTTTGTTTATTTATTTTGATACTAATTTACATTATTTTATGTGTATTTTGTATACATTTTTTATACGTATTTACTTAATTTTATGTGTATTTTGTATATATATTTTTATAGAAATCTACCTTATTTCATGTGTATTCGTATATATATTTTGAAAAAAATTTACATTGTTTATATGTATTTTGCATATCTATTTATGTGTATTCTGTATTTATTTTTGTTATACATAGAATAATGTAAAATCGTATCAAAATAAGTACACAGAATATCAATAAAATAATTTAAATTTGTATGAAAATAAAGATGCAAAATACCCATAAGATAAAGCATATTTTTTTTTTTAAATACATATACAAAAATACACATAGAATAATTAAATTTGTAATAAAATTAATATACAAAAAAAAAACGCAATACACAAATAAAACAGTGTAAATTTGTTTCAAAATATATATACGAATACACATAAAATAACGTAGATTTCTATAGAAATATATATACAAAATACACATGAAATTATGTAAATTCGTATAAAATATATATATATATAATACATATTAAGTAATATAAATTCGTGACAAAATAAATAAACAAAATATCATGAAAAGAATGTGTATTTGTATGGAAATAAATAATAGATAATAAATTTGTATGTAATATATATGCAAGATACATTTAAATAATGTAAATATGTATAAAAAATATATATATACAAAAAACAAATAGAATAATGTAAAATCGTATCAAAATAAATACACCGAATATTAATAAAATAATGTAAATTTGTATGAAAATGAAGATGCAAAATTCCCATCAAATAGCGCATTTCTTATAAAAAAATATATATACCAAAATACACATAAAATATTTAGATTTGTATTGAAATAAATATACAAAATGCACATACAATAAGGTAAACTTCTATTGAAAGAGATATGCAAAAATACATATAAAACAATGTAAATTTGTTTCAAAATATATATACGAATACACATAAAATAACGTAGGTTTCTATAAAAATATATTTACAAAATACACATAAAATTAAGTAAATACGCATAAAAAAATGTAAACAAAATACACATAAAATAATGTAAATTCGAAACAAAATAAATAAACAAAATACCAATAAAAGAATGCATATCTATTTATTTTAATACAAAATCAAATATTTTGTGTTTTTTCGTATATATATTTTTATAAAAAATGCGTTATTTATGGGTATTTTGTATCTTAATTTTCATACAAATTTACATTATTTTATTAATATTTTCTGTATTTATTTTGATACGATTTTACATTATTTTATTTATGTTTTGTATATATTTTTTTATACATATTTACATTATTTAATGTGCTTTTTGTATATATATTTGATACATATTTACGTTATTTTAAGTTATTTTATGTGTATTTGTTTATATATTTTGACACAAATTTACAATATTTTATGGGTATTTTGTATATATATTTCAAAAGAAATTTACCTAGTTTTATATGTATTCTGAATATCTATTTTCATACAAACTCAAATTATTTTTATGTATTTTTGTATATATTTCAATACAAATTTTAGTTATGTTATGTGTATTTTGTAAATCTATTCTCATTCAAATATATATTATTTTATTGGTATTTTGTTGATTTATATTGATACGAATTTGCATCATTTTATATGTACTTTGTATATATATTTTTATACGCATTTACATTATTTAATATTTATTTTGAATATATAATTTTATGCAAATTCATGGTATTTTATGTGTATTTGTATATATATTTTCATATAAATTTACATTATTTTATGTGTATTTTGTACATATATTTTATTACAAATTTACCTTATTTTATGTTTATTTTGTATGTGTATTTTGTACATTTATATTTATACAAATACACATTCTTTTATTGGTATTTTGTTTTTTTATTTTGTTTCGAATTTACATTATTTTATGTGTATTTTGTTTACATTTTTTTATACGTATTTACTTAATTTTATGTGTATTTTGTATATATATTTTTTTAGAAATCTACGTTATTTTATGTGTATTCGTATATATATTTTGAAACAAATCTATATTGTTTTATATGTATTTTTGCACATCTCTTTCAATAGAAGTTTACCTTATTGTATGTGCATTTTGTATATTTATTTCAATACAAATTTAAATATATTATGTGCATACATGTACAAAAAATACAAAAAATAATGTAGATTTGTATGAAATAAAAACAAATATATTTTATATAAAATATATATACAAAATACACATAGAATAATGTAAAATCATATTAAAATAAATACACAGATTATCAATAAAATAATGTAAATTTGTATGAAAATAAAGATGCAAAATACCCATAAAATAAAGCATATTTTTTTAAAAATACATATTAAAAAATACACATAGATTAATCAAATTTGTATTAAAATTAATATACAAAATGCATATACAATAAGGTAAATTTGTAGTGAAAAAATAAGCAAAATACACATAAAACAATGTAAATTTGTTTCAAAATATATATACGAATACACATAAAATAACGCAGATTTCTATAGAAATATATATACAAAATACACTTGAAATAATGTAAATACGTATAAAAATATATATACAAAATACACATTAAATAATGTTAATTCGTGTCAAAATAAATAAACAAAATATCATGAAAAGAATGTGTTTGTATGAAAATAGATATACAAAATACACATAAAATAACCTAAATTTGTATAAAACTATAAACAAAAATACACAAAAATAATTTAAACTTGTATGAAAATAAATATACAAAAAACATATAAAATTAGGTAAATTTGTATTGAAATACATATACAAAATACACATAAAATAATGTAAATTTGAATGAAAATATATAAACATATAGACTTAAAATAACGTAAATTTGTATCAAATATATATACAAAAAACACATTAAATAATGTAAATATGTATAAAAAATATATACAAAACACAAATAAAATAATGTAAAATCGTATCAAAATAAATACAGAAAATATTAATAAAATAATGTAAATTTGTATGAAAATTAAGATGCAAAATACCCATAAAATAACGCATTTTTTATAAAAAATATATATACGAAAAAACATAAAATATTTGATTTTGTATTAAAATAAATAGATATACAAAATACACATAAAATAAGCTAAATTAAATGAAAAATATATACAAAATACACATACAATAATGTAAAATCGTATCAAAATAAATACACAGAATATCAATATAATAATGTAATTTTGTATGAAAATAAAGATGCAAAATACCCATAAAATAAAGCATATTTTTTTAAAAATACATATACAAAAATACACATAGAATAATTAAATTTGTGTTAAAATTAATATACAAAATGCACGTACAATAATGTAAATTTGTATTGAAAAAATATACAAAATGCACTTTAAAGCGTAAATTTCTTTAAAAATCTATATACGAATACACATAAAATAAGGTAGATTTCTTTAGAAATATATATACAAAATACACATGAAATGATGTAAATACGTATAAAAATATATATATACAAAATACACATTAAATGATTTAAATTCTCGTCAAAATAAATAAACAAAATATCAATAAAAGAATGTGTATTTGTATGAAAATAGATATACAAAATACTCATAAAATAACCTAAGTTTATACTATATACAAAAATACACAAAAATAAATTAAATTTGTATGAAAATTTACCTTATTGTATGTGCATTTTGTATATTTATTTCAATGCAAATATAAATATTTTATGTGTATTTTGGTATATATATTTTTATAAGATTACTAAAATTTGAATAAAAATATATACACATATATAATTAGTTAAATTTGTATTTAAATACATGTAAAAAATACACATAAAATAATGTAAATTTGTATGAAATGAAAACAAATTCACATAAAATTCGCGTCAAAATAAATAAACAAAATATCAATATAAGAATGTGTATTTGTATGAAAAGAGATATACAAAATACACATAAAATAACCTAAATTTGTATCAAACTATATACAAAAATACACAAAAATATTTTAAATTTGTATTAAAATAAATATACAAAATACACAAAATTACGTAAATTTGTATTGAAATACATACACAAAATACACATAAAATAATGTAAATTTGAATGAAAATACATAAACAAATACACTTAAAATAACGTAAATTTGTATAAAAAAAAATATGTACAAAACACAAATAGAATAATGTAAAATCGTATCAAAATAAATACACAGAATATTAATAAAATAATGTAAATTTGTATGAAAATAAAGAAGCAAAATATCCATAAAATAACGCCTTTTTTTATTTTTAAAATATATATACCAAAATACACATCAAAAAATTAAATTTGTGTTAAAATAAATATACAAAAAACACATACAATAAGGTAAATTTGTATTGAAATAGATATGCAAAATACATATAAAACAATGTAAATTTGTTTCAAAATATATATACTAATACACATAAAATAACGTTGATTTCTATAAAAATATATATACAAAATACACATAAAATGAGGTAAATACGTATACAAAAATGTATACAAAAAACAACTAAAATAATGTAAATTCGTATCAAAATAAATAAACAAAACACCAATAAAAGAATGTGTATTTGTATAAATGTAAATATACAAAATACACATAAAATAACGTAAATTTATATAAAACTATATACAAAAATACACAGAAGTAATTAAATTTGTAAGAAAATATATACAAAATACACACAAAATAAGCTAAATTTGAATTGAAATATATATACAAAATACATGAAATAAAGTAAATTTGTATCAAAATATTTATACAAATACACATATAATAACGTAAATTTGTATGAAAATATATAAACAAAATACACATTAAATAATGTAAATACGTATAAAAAATATGTACAAAATACACATATAATCATGTAATTCGTATCAAAATAGATAAACAAAATACCAATAAAATAATATAAATTTGTATGAGTAAACGTGTATGTTGCATATTTTTTCAATACAAATTTACCTTATTATGTACGCATTTTGTATATTAATTTTAATACAAATTTAATTATTCGATGTGTATTTTTGTATCTGTATTTTTATAAACATATGCTTTATTTTTTGGGTATTTTGCATCTTTATTTTCATACAAATTTACATTAGTTTATTGATATTCTGCTCATTCATTTTGATACGAATTGACATTATTCTATGTGTATTTTGTATATATTTTTCATACAAATTTACGTTATTTTATGTGTATTTGCTTATATATTTTGACACAAATTTACAATATTTTATGGGTATTTTGTATATACATTTCAAAAGAAATTTACCTAGTTTTATGAGTATTTTGTACATCTATTTTCATACGAACTCAAATTATTTCTATGTATTTTTGTATATATTTTAATACAAATTTTAGTTATGTTATGTGTATTTTATAAATTTATTTTCATTCAAATATATATTATTTTATTGTTGTTTTGTTGATTTATATTGATTCGAATTTACATTATTTTATATGTACTTTGTATATATATTTTTATACGCTTTCACAATATTTAATATTTATTTTAAATATATATTTTTATACAAATTCATGGTATTTTATGTGTATTTGTATATATATCTTTATATAAATTTACATTATTTTATGTGTATTTTGTACATATATTTTTTTACAAATCTACCTTATTTTATGTTTATTTTGTATGTGTATTTTGTATATTTATATTTATCCAAATACACATTCTTTTATTGGTATTTTGTTTATTTATTTTAATTCGAATTTACATTATTTTATGTGTATTTTGTATATATATTTTTATAGAAATCTACGTTTTTTTATTTGTATTCGAATATATATTTTGAAACAAATTTACATTGTTTTATATGTATTTTTGCATATCTCTTTCAATACAAATTTACCTTATTGTATGTGCATTTTGTATATTTATTTCAATGCAAATTTAAATATTTTATGTGTTTTTTGGTATATATATTTTTATAAGATTACGAAAATTTGAATAAAAATATATACAAAAAAACAAAAAATTAAATTTCAATTTGTATGAAAATAGATATACAAAATACACATATAATTAGCTAAATTTGTATTTAAATACATGTACAAAATACACATAAAATAATGTAAATTTGTATGAAATGAAAACAGATTCACAAAAAATTCGCGTCAAAATAAATAAACAAAATATCAATAAAAGAATGTGTATTTGTGTGAAAATATATATACAAAATACACATAAAATAACCTAAATTTGTATCAAACTATATACAAAAATAAACAAAAATATTTTAAATTTGTATGAAAATAAATATACAAAATATACATAAAATTAGGTAAATTTGTATTGAAATACATACACAAAATACACATAAAATAATGTAAATTTGAATGAAAATACATAAACAAATACACTTAAAATAACGTAAATTTGTATAAAAAAATATGTACAAAACACAAATAGAATAATGTAAAATCGTATCAAAATAAATACACAGAATATTAATAAAATAATGTAAATTTGTATGAAAATAAAGAAGCAAAATACCCATAAAATAACGCATTTTTTTTATTTATAAAAATATATATACCAAAATACACATCAAAAAATTAATTTTGTATTAAAATAAATATACAAAAAACACATACAATAAGGTAAATTTGTATTGAAATAGATATGCAAAATACATATAAAACAATGTAAATTTGTTTCAAAATATATATACGAATACACATAAAATAACGTAGATTTCTATAAAAATATATATACAAATACACATAAAATGAAGTAAATACGTATAAAAAAATGTATACAAAAAAACATAAAATAATGTAAATTCGTATCAAAATAAATAAACAAAATACCAATAAAAGAATGTGTATTTGTATAAATATAAATATACAAAATACACATAAAATAACGTAAATTTATATAAAACTATATACAAAAATACACAGAAGTAATTAAATTTGTATGAAAATATATACAAAATACACACAAAATAAGCTAAATTTGAATTGAAATATATATACAAAATACATGAAATAAAGTAAATTTGTATCAAAATATTTATACAAATACACATATAATAACGTAAATTTGTATGAAAATATATAAACAAAATACACATTAAATAATATAAATACGTATAAAGAAATATGTACAAAATACACATATAATCATGTAATTCGTATCAAAATAAATAAACAAAATACCAATAAAATAATATAAATTTGTATGAGTAAACGTGTATGTTGCATATTTTTTCAATACAAATTTACCTTATTATATACGCATTTTGTATATTAATTTTAATATATGTGTATTTGAATATATATTTTGATACAAATTTACATTATTTTATGGGTTTTCTATATTTATTTCAATTCAAATTTAGCTTATTTTATGTGTCTTTTGTATATCTATTTTCATACAAATTTAATTATTTTTGTTTATTTTTGTATATAGTTTTATACAATTTTACGTTATTTAATGTGTATTTTGTATATTTATATTTATACAAGTAAACATTCTTTTAACTGGTATTTAGTTTATTTATTTTGATACGAATTTACATTATTTTATGGGTATTTTGTATACTTTTTCTTATACGTTATACGTTATTTTATATGTATTCGTATATATATTTTGAAACAAATTTACATTGTTTTATGTGTATTTTGGATATCTATTTCAATACAAACTTACCTTATTGATGTGCATTTTGTATATTTATTGTAATACAAATTTAAATATTTGATGTGTATTTTGGTATATATATTTTCATAAAAAATGCGTTGTTTTATGGGTATTTTGCATCTTTATTTTCATACAAATTTACATAATTTTATTAATATTCTGTGTATTTATTTTGATACTATTTTACATTATTCTATTTGTGTTTTGTATATATTTTTTTATACATATTTACATTATTTAATGTGTATTTTCCATATATATTTCATACAAATTTACGTTATTTTAAGTGTATTTGTTTATATATTTTCATTCAAATATACATTATTTTATGTGTATTTTGTATATGTATTTTAATAGAAATTTAACTAGTTTTATGTGTATTTTGTATATATATTTTTATACAAAATTAAATTATTTTTGTGTATTTTTTTAATAGAGTTTTATACAAATTTACAATATTTTATGTGTATTTTGTATATCTATTTTCATACAAATACACATTCTTTTATTGATATTTTGTTTATTTATTTTGATGCGAATTTACATTATTTAATGTGTATTGTGTATATATATTTTTATACGTATTAACGTCATTTCATGTGTATTTTGTATATATATTTCTATAGAAATATACGTTATTTTATGTGTATTCGTATATATATTTTGAAACAAATATACATTGTTTTATGTGTATTTTGTATATTTTTTCAATACAAATTTCCCTTATTGTACGTGCATTTTGTATATTAATTTTAATACAAATTCAATTTTCTATGTGTATTCTTGTATATGTATTTTAAAAAAAATATGCTTTATTTTATGGGTATTTTGCATCTTTATTTTCATACACAATTACGTTATTTTATTGATATTCTGTGTATTTATTTTGATACGATTTTACATTATTCTATGTATATTTTGTATATCTATTTTATACAAATGTACGTTATTTTATGTGAATTTGTTTTCATTTCATACAAATTTACATTATTTTATGTGTATTTTGTACATGTATTTAAATACAAATTTTCGTAATTTTATTTGTATTTTGTATATTTATTTTCCTACAAATATAAGTTCTTTTATCGGAATGTTGTTTATTTATTTTGATACGAATTTTAATTTTTTTAGGTGTATTTGATATATATATTTTTATACTTATTTACATAATTTTATATGTATTTTGAATATATATTTTCATAGAAATTTACTCTATATGTATATACAAAAAAAAACACATAAATAATTTAAATTTGTATGAAAATAAATATACAAAATACACATAAAATTAGGTAAATTTGTATTGAAATACATATACAAAATACACTTAAGATAATGTAAATTTTGAATGAAATTATATAAACAAATACACTTAAAATGACGTTAATTTGTATAAAATATATATAAAAAATACACATTAAATAATGAAAATATGTATAAAAAAATATATACAAAACACAAATAGTATAATATAAAATCGTATCAAAATATATACACAGAATATTAATAAAATAATGAACATTTGTATGAAAACTAAGATGCAAAATACCTATAAAATAACGCATTTTTTATAAAATTATATATACCAAAATACACATAAAATATTTGAATTTGTATTAAAATAAATATACAAAATGCACATACAATAAGGTAAATTTGTATTGAAATAGATTTCTATAAATATATATATATATATATATATATATATATATATATATATATATATATATATATATATATATATATATATATATATATATATATATATATATATATATATATATATATATATATATATATATATATATATATATATAATACAAATAAAATTAAGTAAATACGAATCAAAAATGTATACAAAATACACATAAAATAATGTAAATTCGTATAAATATAAATAAACAAAATACCAATAAGAGAATGTGTATTTGTATAAATGTAAATATACAAAATGCACATAAAAAAACGTAAATTTGTATAAAACTATATACAAAAATACACAGAAGTAATTAAATTTGTATGAAAATAGATATACAAAATACACACAAAATAAGCTAAATTTGAATTGAAATATATATACAAAATACATAAAATAAAGTAAATTCGTTTCAAAATATTTTTAACAAATACACATATAATAACGTAGATTTGTAAAAAAAATATATAAACAAAATACACATTAAGTAATGTAAATACGTATAAAAAAATATTTACAAAATACACCAATAATCAAGTCATTCGTATGAAAATAAATAAACAAAAAACTAATTAAATAATGTAAATTTGTTTGAGAAAACATATACAAAATACACATAAAATAACGTTTTAAGTTTCTATAAAAATATATGTACAAAAATGCACATAAAATTAGTTTGCATAAAAAAATATATACAAAACACACATTAGATAATGTAAATGAGTATAAAAATATGTATACAAAATACCTATGAAATAATCTAAATTCGTATCGAGTTAAATTAAGAAAACAACAATAAAATAATGTAATTTTGGATGAAAATATATATAGAAAACACACATAAAATAACCTAAATACAAATACAAATATACCCATTAAATAATTTAAAATTGAATGAAATAAAAAAACAAAATAAACATAAAATAAGATAAATTTGTAATAAAATATATGTAAGAATACACATAAAATAATATTAATTTGTATGAAAATATATATACAAATACACATAAAATAACATGAATTTGTATAAAATTTGTTTCAAAATATATACGAATACACACAATAAAATAACGTAATTTTTTATGAAAATGTATATATAAAATACACATTAAATAATTTAAATACGTAGAAAAATGTATATGTAAAATACACATAAAATAATGTAAATTCGTAAAAAAAAAATACACAAAATTTCAATAAAAGAATGTACATTTGTAGGAAAATATATATACAAAAAACAAATAAAATAACTAAAATTTGTATAAAAATATATACAAAAATACACAAAAATAATTTAAATTTGTTTGAAAATAGATATGCAAAATACACATAAAGTTAGGCAAATTTGTATTGAAATACATATACAAAACTCACATAAAATAATGTAAATTTGTATCAAAATATATAAACAAATACATATAAAATAACGTAAATTTGGATAAAATATATATACAAAATATACATTAAATATTTTAAATATGTATAAAAATATATTATATTATATATATTTTTATTGATATTTGCGTTATTTATGTGTATTTTGTATATGTTTTCTCATAGAAATTTACATTATTTTATTGGTATTTTGTTTATATATTTTTATACAAATTTACGTTATTATATGTGTATTTGCATAAGTATTTTGATACAAATTTACATTATTTTATGTATTTTGTATATATATTTCAATTCAAATTTAGCTTATTTTATTGGTATTTTGTCTATTTATTTTGATACGAATTACATGATTATTTGTGTATTTTGTACATTTTTTTATACGTATTTACATTATTTAATGTGTATTTTGTTATTATATTTTCATACAAATTTACGTTATTATATGTGTATTTGTATAAATATTTTGATACAAATTTACTTTATTTCATGTATTTTGTATTTATATTTCAATTCAAATTTAGCTTATTTTGTGTGTAATTTGTATATATTTTCATACAAATTTAATTACTTCTGTGTATTTTTGTATATAGTTTTATATAAATTTACGTTATTTTATGTGTATTTTGTATGTTTATATTTATACAACTACACATTCTTTTATTGGTATTTTGTTTATTTATTTTGATACGAATTTACATTATTCTATGTGTATTTTGCATACATTTTTTTATACGTATTTACTTCATTTTAGGTGTATTTTATATTTATATATTTTTTTATAGAAATCTACGTTATTATATGTGTATTCGTATACATATTTTGAAACAAATTTACATTGCTTTATATGTATTTTGCATATCTATTTCAATAAAATTTACCTTATTGTACATATAAAACAATGTAAATTTGTTTCAAAATATATGTACGAATACAAATCAAATAACGTAGATTTCCATAAAAATATATATACAAAATACACATAAAATTAAGTAAATACGTATAAAAAAATGTAAACAAATTACACATAAAATAATTAAATTCGAAACAAAATAAATAAACAAAATACCAATAAAAAATGTGTATTTGTATAATTATAAATGTACAAAATACACATACAAAATAAACATAAAATAAGGTAAATTTGTAATGAAATATATGAACAAAACTCACATAAAATAATGTAAATTTGTATCAAAATATATAAACAAATACATATAAAATAACGTAAATTTGGATAAAATATATATACAAAATATTCATTAAATATTTTAAATATGTATAAAAATATATTATACTATATATATTTTTATTGATATTTGCGTTATTTATGTGTATTTTGTATATGTTTTCTCATAGAAATTTACATTATTTTATTGGTATTTTGTTTATATATTTTTATACAAATTTACTTTATTATATGTGTATTTGCATAAGTATTTTGATACAAATTTACATTATTTTATGTATTTTGTATATATATTTCAATTCAAATTTAGCTTATTTTATTAGTATTTTGTCTATTTATTTTGATACGAATTACATGATTATTTGTGTATTTTGTACATTTTTTTATACGTATTTACATTATTTAATGTGTATTTTGTTATTATATTTTCATACAAATTTACGTTATTATATGTGTATTTGTATAAATATTTTGATACAAATTTACTTTATTTCATGTATTTTGTATTTATATTTCAATTCAAATTTAGCTTATTTTGTGTGTAATTTGTATATATTTTCATACAAATTTAATTACTTCTGTGTATTTTTGTATATAGTTTTATATAAATTTACGTTATTTTATGTGTATTTTGTATGTTTATATTTATAGAACTACACATTCTTTTATTGGTATTTTGTTTATTTATTTTGATACAAATTTACATTATTCTATGTGTATTTTGCATACATTTTTTTATACGTATTTACTTCATTTTAGGTGTATTTTATATTTATATATTTTTTTATAGAAATCTACGTTATTATATGTGTATTCGTATACATATTTTGAAACAAATTTACATTGCTTTATATGTATTTTGCATATCTATTTCAATAAAATTTACCTTATTGTACATATAAAACAATGTAAATTTGTTTCAAAATATATGTACGAATACAAATCAAATAACGTAGATTTCCATAAAAATATATATACAAAATACACATAAAATTAAGTAAATACGTATAAAAAAATGTAAACAAATTACACATAAAATAATTAAATTCGAAACAAAATAAATAAACAAAATACCAATAAAAAATGTGTATTTGTATAAATATAAATGTACAAAATACACATACAAAATAAACATAAAATAAGGTAAATTTGTAATGAAATATATGAACAAAATACACATAAAATAATGTAAATTTATATGAAAATATATATACAAATACACATAAAATACCATGAATATGTATAAAATTATATATTCAAAATAAATATTAAATAACGTAAATGCGTATAAAAATATATATACAAAGTACATATAAAATAATGTAAATTCGTATCAATATAAAAGAACAAAATACCAATAAAATAATATATATATATGAACGAAAAAAGATTTATAAAATACACATAACCTAACTAAAATGTGTATTGAAATATATACAAAAATACATAAAAATAATTTGAGTTTGTATGAAAATAGATATTCAAAATATACATAAAACTAGGCAAATTTCTTTTGAAATATATATAAAAAAATACTCATAAAATATTGTAAATTTGTATCAAAATATATAAACAAATACACATAAAATAATGTAAATTTGTATGAAAAATATATACAAAATACACATAGAATAATGTCAAATCGTATCAAAATGAATGAGCAGAATATCAATAAAATAACGTAAATTTGTATAAAAATAAACATGCAAAATACCCATAAAATAAAGCATATTTTTATAAAAATACAAATAGAAAAATACACGTAGAATAATTAAATTTGTATTAAAATTAATATACAAAATGCATATACAATAAATTTAAATTTGATAATATTAAACGAAATATTTATACAAAATAAACATAAAATAAGGTAAATTTGTAATAAAATATATGTAAGAATACACATAAAATAATATAAATTTGTATGAAAATATATATAGAAATACACATAAAATAACATGAATCTGTATAAAATTTGTTTAAAAATATATACGAATACACACAATAAAATAACGTAAATTTTTATGAAAATGTATATATAAAATACACATAAAATAATTTAAATACGTAGAAAAATATATATACAAAATACACATAAAATAATGTAAATTCGTAAAAAATTAAATACACAAAATTCCAATAAAAGAATGTATATTTGTAGGAAAATATGTATACAAAAAACAAATAAAATAACTATGATTTGTATAAAAATATATACAAAAATACACAAAAATAATTTAAATTTGTTTGAAAATAGATATGCAAAATACACATAAAGTTAGGCAAATTTGTATTGAAATATATATATACAAAACTCACATAAAATAATGTAAATTTGTATGAAAATATATAAACAAATACATATAAAATAACGTAAATTTGGATAAAATATATATACAAAATATACTTTAAATATTTTAAATATGTATAAAAATATATTATATTATATATATTTTTATTGATATTTGCGTTATTTATGTGTATTTTGTATATGTTTTCTCATAGAAACTTACATTATTTTATTGGTATTTTGTCTATTTTGATACGAATTACATGATTATTTGTGTATTTTGTACATTTTTTTAAACGTATTTACATTATTTAATGTGTATTTTGTTTATATATTTTTATCCAAATTTACGTTATTATATGTGTATTTGTATATGTATTTTGATACAAATTTACATTATTTTATGTATTTTGTATATATATTTCAATTCAAATTTAGCTTATTTTATGTGTATTTTGTATATCTATTTATTTTAATACAAAATCAAATATTTTATGTTTTTTCGTATATATGTTTTTATAAAAAATGCGTTATTTTATGGGTATTTTGCATCTTAATTTTCATACAAATTTACATTATTTTATTAATATTTTCTGTATTTATTTTGATACGATTTTACATTATTTTATTTGTGTTTTGTATATATTTTTTTTATACATATTTACATTATTTAATGTTTTTTTTGTATACATATTTGATACAAATTTACGTTATTTTAAGTCTATAATTTTATATATTTTCATTCAAATTTACATTATTTTATGTGAATTTTGTATATGTATTTCAATACAAATTTACCTATTTTTATATGTTTTTTGTATATTTATTTTCATACAAGTTTAAATTATTTTTGTGTATTTTTATAAATAGTTTTATACAAATTTAGGTTATTTTATGTGTATTTTGTATATCTATTTTCATACAAATACACATTCTTTTCATGATATTTTGTTTATTTATTTTGACACGAATTAACATTATTTAATATGTATTTTGTATATATATTTTCATACGTATTTACATTATTTCATGTGTATTTTGTATATATATTTCTATAGAAATCTGCGATATTTTATGTGTATTCGTATATATATTTTGAAACAAATTTACATTGTTTTATGTGTATTCTGCATATTTTTTCAATACAAATTTACCTTATTGTATGTGCATTTTGTATATTAATTTTAATACAAATTTGATTAATCTATGTGTATTTTTGTATATGTATTTTTATAAAAATATGCTTTATTTTATGGGTATTTTGCATCTTTATTTTCATACAAATTTACATTATTTTATTGATATTATGTGTATTTATTTTGATATGTTTTTACATTATTCTATGTGTATTTTGTATATATATTTTATATAAAATGTATTTGTTTTCATCTCATACAAATCTACATTATTTTATGTGTTTTTTGTACATGTATTTAAATACAAATTTAACTAGTTATATGTGTATTTTGTATATCTATTTTGTATGTATATTTTCATAGAAATTTACTCTATTTTATGAGTATTCGTATATATATTTTGATACAAGTTTACATTATTAATGTGTATTTTGCATATCTATTTCAATACAAATTTACTTTATTGTACGTGCATTTTGTATATTTATTTTAATATAAATTTAACTATTTTATATGTATTTTTGTATATATATTTTTATGCAAATATGCGTTATTATATGGATATTTTGCATCTTTATTTTCATACAAATTTACATTATTTTATTGATATTCTCTTTATTTATTTTGATACGATTTAACATTATTCTATGTGTTTTTTGTATATATTTTTTTTAAACATATTTACATTATTTAATGTTCATTTTGTATATATATTTTATCCAAATTTACATTATTTTATGTGTATTTGTTTATATATTTTCATACATATTTACATTATTTTATGTGTTTTTTGTATACATATTTTTCTACGTATTTAAATTATTTTATGTGTATTTTGTATATACATTTTCATAAAAAAAATTGCGTTATTTTATTGTGTGTATAAGTATATATTTTGATACAAATTTTATACAAATTCATGTTATTTAATGTGTATTTGTATATATATTTTCATACAAATTTATATTATTTAATGTGTATTTTTTCATATATTTCATTACAAATTTACCTTATTTTATGTTTATTTTGTATATTTATTTCATTCAGTTTTAAATTATTTTATGTGTATATTTGTATTTGTATTTAGGTTATTTTATATGTATTTTGTATATATATTTTCATCCAAAATTACATTATTTTATTGGTATTTTCTTAATTTAACTCGATAAGAATTTAGATTATTTCATAGGTATTTTGTATACATATTTTTATACTCATTTACATTATCTAATGTGTGTTTTGTATATATATTTTTATGCAAATTTATTTTATGTTCATTTTTGTACATATATTTTTATAGAAATTTGCTTTATTTTATGTGTATAGCTTTATATAAATTTACGTTATTTTATGTGCATTTTGTATATTTATATTTATACAAATACACATTCTTTTATTGCTATATTGTTTATTTATATTTATACGAATTTACATTATTTTATGTGTATTTTGCATACATTTTTTTATACGTATTTACTTAATTTTATGTGTATTTTGTATATGTATTTTCATAGAAATCTACGTTATTTTATGAGCATTCGCATATATATTTTGAAACAAATTTACATTATTTTATATGTATTTTGCATATCTATTTCAATACAAATTTACCTCATTGTATGTGCATTTTGTATATTTATTTTGATACAAATTCAAATATTTTATGTGTATTTTGGTATCAATAATTTTATAAAAAATGCGTTATTTTATAGGTATTTTGCATCCTAATTTTCATACAAATTTACATTATTTTATTAATATTCTGTGTATATATTTTGATACGATTTTACAATATTCTATTTGTGTTTTGTATATATATTTTTTTTATACATATTTACATTATTTAATGTGAATTTTGTATATATATTTCATTCAAATTTACGTTATTATATGTGTATTTGTTTATATATTTTCTCTCAAATTTATATTATTTTATGTGTATTTTGTATATGTATTTCAATAGAAATTAACCTAATTTTATGTGTATTTTATATATTTCTTTTCATACAAATTGAAATTTTTTTTGTGTATTTTTGTATATAGTTTTATACAAATTTAGGTTATTTTATGTACGCATTTACATTATTTAATGTGTGTTTTGTATATATATTTTTATCCAAAGTTAATTTATTTAACGTTCATTTTTGGACATATATTTTTATAGAAATTAGCGTTATTTTATATGTATTTGTATATGTTTTCTCATAGCAATTTACATTATTTTATTGCTAATTTGTTTATTTAGTTTGATACGAATTACATGATTATATGTGTATTTTGTATATATTTTTTATACGTACTACATTACTTAATGTGTATTTTGTTTATATATTTTTAAACAAATTTACGTGATTATATGTATTTTTATAGATATTTTGATACAAATTTACATTATTTTATGTATTTTGTATATACATTTCAATTCAAATTTAGCTTATTTTATCTGTATTTTGTATATCTATTTTCATACGAATTTAATTACTTCTGTGTATTTTTGTATATAGTTTTATACAAATTTACGTTATTTTATGTGTATTTTGTATATTTATATTTATACAAATACACATTCTTTTATTGGTATTTTGTTTATTTATTTTGATACGAATTTACATTATTTTATGTGTATTTTGTATACAATTTTTTTACTTATTTACTTCATTTTACGTGTATTTTGTATATATATTTTTATCCAAATCTACGTTATTTTATGTGTATTCGTATATATATTTTGAAACAAATTTACATTGTTTTATATATATTTTGCATATCTATTTCAATACTGATTTACCTTATTGTATGTGTATTTTGTATATTTATTTTAATATAAATAAAAAAATTTATGTGTATTTTTGTATATATATTTAAAAAAAAGACGTTATTTTATGGGTATTTTGCTTCCTTATTTTCATACAAATTTACATTATTTTATTAATATTCTGTGTATTTATTTTTATACGATTTTACATTATTCTATTTGTGTTTTGTATATATTTTTTTTATTCAAATTTACGTTATTTTAAGTGTATTTGTTTATGTATTTTCATTCAAATTTACATTATTTTATGTGTATTTTGTATATGTATTTCAATACAAATTTACCTATTTTTATATGTTTTTTGTATATTTATTTTCATACAAGTTTAAATTATTTTTGTGTGTTTTTGTATATAGTTTTATACAAATTTAGGTTATTTTATGTGTATTTTTTATATCTATTTTCATACAAATACACATTCTTTTCATGATATTTTGTTTATTTATTTTGACACGAATTAACATTATTTAATGTGTATTTTGTATATATATTTTTATACGTATTTCCATTATTTCAAGTGTATTTTGTATATATATTTCTATAGAAATCTGCGTTATTTTATGTGTATTCGTATATATATTTTGAAACAAATTTACATTGTTTTATGTGTATTTTGCATATTTTTTTGAATACAAATTTACCTTATTGTATGTGCATTTTGTATATTAATTTTAATATAAATTTGATTAATCTATGTGTATTTTTGTATATGTATTTCTATAAAAAATATGCTTTATTTTATGGGTATTTTGCACCTTTATTTTCATACAAATTTACATTATTTTATTGATATTCTGTGTATTTATTTTGATATGTTCTTACATTATTCTATGTGTATTTTGTATATATATTTTATATAAAATGTATTTGTTTTCATTTCATACAAATCTACATTATTTTATGTGTTTTTTGTACAAGTATTTAAATACAAATTTAACTAGTTATATGTGTATTTTGTATATCTATTTTGTATGTATATTTTCATAGAAATTTACTCTATTTTATGAGTATTCGTATATATATTTTGATACAAATTTACATTATTAATGTGTATTTTGCATATTTATTTCAATACAAATTTACTTTATTGTACGTGCATTTTGTATATTTATTTTAATACAAATTTAATTATTTTATATGTATTTTTGTATATATATTTTTATGCAAATATGCGTTATTATATGGATATTTTGCATCTTTATTTTCATACAAATTTACATTATTTTATTGATATTCTCTTTATTTATTTTGATACGATTTAACATTATTCTATGTGTTTTTTGTATATATTTTTTTTTATACATATTTACATTATTTAATGTTCATTTTGTATATACATTTTATCCAAATTTACATTATTTTATGTGTATTTGTTTATATATTTTCATACATATTTATATTATTTTATGTGTTTTTTGTATATATATTTTTCAACGTATTTAAATTATTTTATGTGTATTTTGTATATACATTTTCATAAAAAAATTACGTTATTTTATTGTGAGTATAAGTATATATTTTGATACAAATTTTATACAAATTCATGTTATTTAATGTGTATTTGTATATATATTTTCATACAAATTTATATTATTTTATGTGTATTTTTTCATATATTTCATTACAAATTTACCTTAATTTATGCTTATTTTGTATATTTATTTCATTCAATTTTAAATTATTTTATGTGTATATTTGTATTTGTATTTAGGTTATTTTATGTGTATTTTGTATATATATTTTCTTGCAAAATTACATTATTATATTGGTATTTTCTTAATTTAATAGTTACGAATTTAGATTATTTCATAGGTATTTTGTATACATATTTTTATACTCATTTACATTATCTAATGTGTGTTTTGTATATATATTTTTATACAAATTTATTTTATGTTCATTTTTGTACATATATTTTTATAGAAATTTGCGTTATTTTATGTATATAGTTTTATATAAATTTACGTTATTTTATGTGCATTTTGTATATTTATATATATACAAATACACATTCTTTTATTGCTATATTGTTTATTTATATTTATACGAATTTACATTATTTTATGTGTATTTTGTATACATTTTTTTATACGTATTTACTTAATTTTATGTGTATTTTGTATATGTATTTTTATAGAAATCTACGTCATTTTATGTGTATTCGCATACATATTTTGAAACAAATTTACATTATTTTATATGTATTTTTCTTATCTATTTCAATACAAATTTACCTTATTGTATGTGCATTTTGTATATTTATTTTGATACAAATGTGTATTTTGGTATCAATAATTTTATAAAAAATGCGTTATTTTATAGGTATTTTGCATTTTAATTTTCATACAAATTTACATTATTTTATTAATATTCTGATTATATATTTTGATACGATTTTACATTATTCTATTTGTGGTTTGTATATATTTTTTTATACATATTAACATTATTTAATGTGTATTTTGTATATATATTTCATACAAATTTACATTATTATATGTGTATTTGTTTATATATTTTCTTTCAAATTTACATTTTTTTATGTGTATTTTGTATATGTATTTCAATAGAAATTAACCTAATTTTATGTGTATTTTGTATATTTCTTTTCATACAAATTAAAATTATTTTTGTGTATTTTATATATAGTTTTATACAAATCTAGGTTATTTTATGTACGCATTTACATTATTTAATGTGTGTTTTGTATATATATTTTTATCCAAAGTTAATTTATTTTACGTTCATTTTTGGACATATATTTTTATAGAAATTAGCGTAATTTTATATGTATTTGTATATGTTTTTTCATACAAATTTACATTATTTTATTGCTATTTTGTTTATTTAGTTTGATACGAATTACATGATTATATGTGTATTTTGTACACATTTTTTTATACGTATTTACATTACTTAATGTGTATTTTGTTTATATATTTTTAAACAAATTTACGTTATTATATGTATTTTTATAAATATTTTGATACAAATTTACATTATTTTATGTATTTTGTATATACATTTCAATTCAAATTTAGCTTATTTTATCTGTATTTTGTGTATCTATTTTCATACGAATTTAATTACTTCTGTGTATTTTTGTATATAGTTTTATACAAATTTACGTTATTTTATGTGTATTTTGTATATTTATATTTATACAAATACACATTCTTTTATTGGTATTTTGTTTATTTATTTTGATACGAATTTACATTATTTTATGTGTATTTTGTATACATTTTTTTATACGTATTTACTTCATTTTACGTGTATTTTGTATATATATTTTTATACAAATCTACGTTATTTTCTGTGTATTCGTATATATATTTTGAAACAAATTTACATTGTTTTATATGTATTTTGCATATATGTTTCAATACAGATTTACCTTATTGTATGTGAATTTTGTATATTGATTTTAATACAAATAAATTTTTTTATGTGTATTTTTTTATATATATTTAAAAAAAATGCGTTATTTTATGGGTATTTTGCTTCTTTATTTTCATACAAATTTACATTATTTTATTAATATTCTGTGTATTTATTTTGATACGATATTACATTATTCTATTTGTGTTTTGTATATATTTTTTAATACAAATTTACGTTATTTTAAGTGTATTTGTTTATGTATTTTCATTCAAATTTACAGTATTTTATGTGTATTTTGTATATGTATTTCAATACAAATTTACCTAATTTTATGTGTATTTTGTATATTTATTTTCATACAAATTTAAATTATTTTTGTTTATTTTTGTATATAGTTTTATACAAATTTATGTTATCTTATGTGTATTTTGTATATTTATTTTCATACAAATACACATTCTTTTATTGACATTCTGTTTATTTATTTTGACGCGAATTTACATTATTCAATGTGTATTTTGTATATATATTTTTATACGTATTTACATCCTTTCATGTGTATTTTGTATATTTATACAAAATGCGTTATTTTATGGGTATTTTGCATCTTTATTTTCATACAAATTTACATTATTTTATTTACATTGTGTATTTATTTTAATACGATTTTACATTATTCTATTTGTGTTTTGTATATATATTTTTTATACATATTTACATTATATAATGAGTATTTTTTATATATATTTTATACAAATTTATGTTATTTTAAGTGTATTTGTTTATATATTTTCATCCAAATTTACATTATTTTATGTGTATTTTGTATAAGTATTTCTTTACAAATTTACCTAATTTTATGTGTATTTTGTATATTTATTTTCATACAAATTTAACTTATTTTTGTGTATTTTTATATATAGTTTTATACAAATTTACGTTATTTTATGTGTATTTTGTATATGTATTTTCATACAAACACACATTCTTTTATTGATATTTTAATTATTTAGTTTGACACGAATTTACATTATTTAATGTGTATTTTGTATATATATTTCTATAGAAATCTACGTTATTTTATGTGTATTCGAATATATATTTTGAAACAAATCTACATTATTTTATGTGTATTTTGTATATATATTTCATTATAAATTTGCCTTATTTTAAGTTTATTTTTATATCTATTTTCATTCAAATTCAAATCATTTTATGTGTATATATTTATTTGTATTTACGTTATTTTATATGTATTTTCTATATATATTTTCATTCAAAATTACATTATTTTATCGGTATTTTGTTCATTTATTTCGATACGAATTTAGATTATTTCATGTGTATTTT
The DNA here is from genome assembly GCF_024679095.1 of Eriocheir sinensis. Lineage (NCBI taxonomy): Eukaryota > Metazoa > Arthropoda > Malacostraca > Decapoda > Varunidae > Eriocheir > Eriocheir sinensis. The sequence goes on along the minus strand of NW_026112165.1, from coordinate 234,999 downwards.
CTATACATATAGAGTAAATTTCTATGAAAATATGTATTCAAAATACATATAAAATTATGTAAATAAGTATAAAAAAATATATATGAAATACACCTAAAAAAAATGAAAATTCGTATCAAAATAAATAAATAAAATTCCGATAAAAGAATGTATATTTGTAGGAAAATAAATATACAAAATACACATAAAATTACGAAAATTTGATTAAAAATATATACAAAAATACACAAAACTAATTTCAATTTGTTTGAAAATAGATATACAAAATACACATATAATTAGTTAAATTTGTATTTAAATACATGTACAAAATTCACATAAAATAATGTAAATTTGTATGAAAGGAAAATAAATTCACATAAAATAACGTATATTGGTATAAAATAGATATACAAAATATACATAGAATAATGTAAAATCGTAACAAAATAAATACACATAATATCAATAAAATAATGTAATTTTGTATGTAAATAAAGATGCAAAATACCCATAAAATAAAGCATATTTTTATAAAAATACATATACAAAAATACACATAGAATAGCTAAATTTGTATTAAAATTAATATACAAAATGCACGTACAATAAGGTAAATTTGTATTGAAAAAATATGCAAAATGCACATAAAACAATGTATATTTGTTTCAAAATATATATACGAATACACATAAAATAACGTATATTTCTATAGAAATATATATACAAAATACACATGAAATGACGTAAATACGTATAAAAATATATTTACACAATACACATTAAATAATGTAAATTCGCATCAAAATAAATAAACAAAATATCAATAAAAGAATGTGTATTTGTATGAAAATAGATATACAAAATACACATAAAATATTGTAAATTTGTATAAAACTCTATACAAAAATACACAAAAAATGATTTAAATTTGTATAAAATATATATACAAAATACATATGAAATTAGGTAAATTTCTATTGAAATACATATACAAAATACACATAAAATAATATAAATTTGAATAAAAATATATAAACAAATACACTTAAAATAACGAAAATTTGTATGAAATATATATAGAAAATACACATTAAATAATGTAAATATGTATAAAAAAATATATACAAACAAATTCTCATATTTAAAAAAAAATATATACAAAAATACACATAAAATAATTAAATTTGTATTAAAATAAGTATACAAATATTGAAATAGATATGCAAAAAACACATAAAATAATGAAAATCTTTATCAAAATATAAACGAATACACACAATAAAATTACGTAAATTTTTATGAAAATATATATACAAAATACACATAAAATAATGTAAATACATAGAAAAATATATATACAAAATACACATAAAATAATGTAAATTCGTATCAAAATAAATAAACAAAATTTCCTCTAAAAGAATGTATATGTGTAGGAAAATATATATACAAAATACAAATAAAAAAAAATTGTATATAAATAATACAAAAATACACAAAAATAATTTAAATTTGTTTGAAAATAGATATGCAAAATACAAATGAAATTATGCAAATTTTTTTTGAAATACATATGCAAAATACACATCAAATAATGTAAATTTGTATGAAAATATATAAACAAATACACATAAGATAACGTAAATTTCCATAAAATATATGTACAAAATATACATTAGATAATGTAAATATGTCTAAAAATATATATACAAAATACACAGAATAACGTAAAATCGTATCAAAATAAATAAACAGACAATCAATAAAATAATGCATATTTGTATGAAAATAAAGATGCAAAATACCCATATAATAACGCATATTTGTTTAAAAATATATATACAAAAATACACATAAAATAATTAAATTTGCATCAAAATAAATATATACAAAAGGCACATACAATAAAGAGAATTTTTTATTGAAATAGATATGCGAAATACACATAAATAATGTAAATTTGTATCAAAATATATATACGAATACACATAAAATAGAGTAAATTTCTATGAAAATATATATTCAAAATACATATAAAATTATGTAAATAAGTATAAAAATATATATCAAATACACCTAAAATAATGAAAATTCGTATCAAAATAAATAAACTAAATTCCGATAAAAGAACGTATATTTGTAGGAAAATAAATATACAAAATTCACATAAAATTACGAAAATTTGAATAAAAATATATACTAAAATACACAAAATTAATTTTAATTTGTATGAAAATAGATATACATAATACACATATAATTAGTTAAATTTGTATTTAAATACATGTACAAAATACACATAAAATAATGTAAATTTGTATGAAATGAAAACAAATTCACATAAAATAACGTTCATATGTATGAAATATATATACAAAATATACATAGAATAATGTAAAATCGTATCAAAATAAATACACAGAATATCAATAAAATAAGGTAAATTTGTATGAAAATAAAGATGCAAAATACCCATAAAATAAAGCATTTTTTTTATGAAAATACATATACAAAAATACACATAGAATAATTAAATTTGTATTAAAATAAATATACAAAATGCACGTACAATAAGGTAAATTTATATTGAAAAAATATGCAAAATGCACATAAAACAATGTATATATGTTTCAAAATATATATACGAATACACATAAAATAACATATATTTCTAGAGAAATACATATACAAAATACACATGAAATGACGTAAATACGTATAAAAATATATATACACAATACACATTAAATAATGTGAATTCGCGTCAAAATAAATAGATAAAATATAAATAAAAAATGTGTATTTGTATGAAAATAGATAAACAAAATACACATAAAATATTTTAAATTTATATAAAACTCTTTTTATTAAAATATATATAACAAAATAAAATATTTAAATTTGTATTACAATAAATATACAAAATGCACATACAACAAGATAGACTTATATTGAAATAGATATGCTAAATACATATAAAACAATGTAAATTTGCTTCAAAATATATATACCAATACACATAAAATAACGTAGATTACTATAAAAAAATATATACAAAATGCACATTAAATGAAGTAAATACGTATAAGAAAATGTATACAAAGTACACATAAAATAATTAAATTTGTATTAAAATAAATATACAAAATACACATACAATAAGGAAAATCTATATTGAAATAGATATGCAAAATAAACATAAAATAATGTAAATTTGTATCAAAACATATACGAATACACACAATAAAATAACGTAATTTTTTTTAAAAATATATATAAAAAATACACATAAAATAATGTAAATACGTAGAAAAATATATATACAAAATACACATAAAACTATGTAAATTCTTATGAAAATAAATGAACAAAATTAAAAAAAATTTTTTTTGTTTTTTTGTATATATTTTTATTCAAATTTTCGTAATCTTATAAAAATATATATACCAAAATACACATAAAATATTTAAATTTGCATTGAAATAAATATACAAAATGCACATACAATAAGGTTTCAAAATATATATAAGAATGCACATAAAATAACGTAGATTTATATTAAGATAAATATACAAAATACACATAAAATTAAGTAAATACGTATAAAAAAATGTATACAAAATACACATAAAATAATGTAAATTCGAATTAAAATAAATAAACAAAATACCAATAAAAGAATGTGTATTTGGTTAAATGTAAATATACAAAATACACATACAAAATAAACAAAATAAAGTAGATTTGTAAAAAAAAATATGTACAAAATACACATAAAATAATGTAAATTTATATAAAAATATATATACAAATACACATAAAATACCATGAATTTGTATAAAAATATATATTCAAAATAAATATTAAATAATGTAAAAGCGTATAAAAATATATATACAAAGTATATATAAAATAATGTAAATTCGAATCAATATAAATCAACAAAACGCCACTAAAATAATATATATTTGAATGAAAATAAATTTACAAAATACACATAACATAACTAAAATTTGTATTAAAATATATACAAAAATACATAGAAATAATTTGAGTTTGTATGAAAATAGATATACAAAATACACATAAAACTAGGTAAATTTCTTTTGAAATGTATATACAAAATACCCATAAAATATTGTAAATTTGTGTCAAAATATATAAACAAATACACATAAAATAACGTAAATTTGTATGAAAAATATATACAAAATACACCTATAATAATGTCAATTCGTATCAAAATGAATGAGCAGAATATCAATAAAATAATGTAAATTTGTTTGAAAATTAAGATGCAAAATACCCAAAAAATAAAGCATATGTTTATAAAAATACAGATACACAAATACACATCGAATAATTAAATTTGTATTAAAATTAATATACAAAATGCGTATATAATAAGGTAAATTTGTATTGAAAAAATATGCAACATACACGTTTACTCATACAAATTTATATTATTTTATTGGTATTTTGTTTATTTATTTTGAAACGAATTACATGATTATATGTGTATTTTGTACATATTTTTTATACGTATTTACATTATTTAATGTGTATTTTGTTTATATATTTTCATACAAATTTACGTTATTATATGTGCATTTGTATAAATATTTTGATACAAATTTACTTTATTTCATGTATTTTGTATATATATTTCAATTCAAATTTAGCTTATTTTGTGTGTATTTTGTATATATTTTCATACAAATTTAATTACTTCTGTGTATATAATATATAATTATGTAAATAAGTAAAAAAAAAAAAAATATATATATATATATATATATATATATATATATATATATATATATATATATATATTTATATATATATATATATATATATATATATATATATATATATATATATATATATATATATATATATATATATATATCAAATACACCTAAAATAATGAAAATTTGTATATTAATTTTAATACAAATTTAATTATTCTATGTGTATTTTTGTATATGTACTTTTATAAAAATATGCTTTATTTGATGGGTATTTTGCATCTTTATTTTCATACAAATTTACATTATTTTATTGATATTCTGTGTATTTATTTTGATACGATTTTACATTATTCTATGTATATTTTGTATATATATTTTATACAAATATACGTTATTTTATGTGAATTTGTTTTCATTTCATACAAATTTACATTATCTTATGTGTATTTTGTACATGTATTTAAATACAAATTTAACTAATTATATGTGTATTTTGTATATCTATTTTCATAGAAATTGAAATTAATTTTGTGTATTTTTGTATATATTTTATACAGATTTTCGTAATTTTATGTGTATTTTGTATATTTATTTTCCTAGAAATATACGTTCTTTTATCGGAATTTTCTTTATTTATTTTGATACGAATTTACATTATTTTAGGTGTATTTGATATATATGTTTTTATACTTATTTACATAATTTTATATGTATTTTGAATATATATTTTCATAGAAATTTACTGTATTTTATGTGTATTCGTATTTATATTTTGATACAAATTTACATTATTTATGTGTATTTTGCATATCTATATCAATACAAATTTTCTTTATTGTGTGTGCCTTTTGTATATTTATTTTAATACAAATTTAACTATTTTATGTGTATTTTTTTATATATATTTTTAAACAAATATGCGTTATTTTATGTGTATTTTGCATCTTTATTTTCATACAAATTTAGATTATATTATTGATATTCTGTTTATTTATTTTGATACGATTTTACATTATTCTGTGTATTTTCTCTATATATTTTTATACATATTTACATTATTTAATGTATATTTTTTATATATATTTTATGGAAATTTACGTTATTTTATGTGTATTTTTTTATATATTTTCATACAAATTTACATTATTTTATGTGTATTTTGTATATGTATTTTAATACAAATTTGCCTAATTTTATGTGTATTTTGCATATCTATTTTCAAACAAATTTAAATTATTTTTGGTAATTTTTGTATATATTATTATACAAATTTTTGTTATTTTATTTGTATTTTATATATATATATATATATATATATATATATATATATATATATATATATATATATATATATAGATATATATATATATATAAATATATATATATATATATATATATATATATATATATATATAATTTTTTATTGGAATTTTGTTTATTTATTTCGATACGAATCTACATTATTTTATGTTTATTTTGTATATATATTTTTCTACGTATTTACATTATTTTATGTGTATTTTGTATATATATTTTCATAAAAATTTACGTTATTTTATTGAGTGTATTCGTATCTATTTTGATACAAATTTACATTATTTTATGTGTGTTTTGCATATGTATTTGAATACAAATTTACCGTATAGTATGTGTATTTTGTATATTTATTTTAATATAAATTTAATTATTTAATGTGTATTTTTGTATATATATATATATATATATATATATATATATATATATATATATATATATATATATATATATATATATATATATATATATATATATATATTTTTTAAATACGAGTTATTTTATGTGTCTTTTGTATATATATTTTCATACAAATTTAATTATTTTTGTTAATTTTTGTATATAGTTTTATAAAATTTTACGCTATTTTATGTTGTTTATTTATATTTATACAAATACAGATTCTTTTATTGGTATTTTGTTTATTTATTTTGGTACGAATTTACATTATTTTATATGAATTTTGTATACATTTTCTTATACGTATTTACATCATTTTATGTGTATTTTGTAAATATGTTTTTATCGAAATCTACGTTATTTTATGTGTATTCGTATATATATATTGAAACAAATTTACATTGTTTTATATGTATTTTGCATATCTATTTCAATACAAATTTACCTTATTGTATGAGCATTTTGTATATTTATTATAATACAAATTTAAATATCTTATGTGTATTTTGGTATATATTTTTTTATAAAAAATGCGTTATTTTATGTGTATTATGCATCTTTATTTTTATACAAATTTACATTAGTTTATTAACATTCTGTGAATTTATTTTGATACGATTTTACATTATTCTATGTGTATTTTGTATATATTTTTTCATACGTATATACATTATTTAATGTTTATTTTGTATATATATTTTATCCAAATTTACGTTATTTTATGTGTATTTGTTTATATATTTTTATACAAATTTACATTATTTTATGTGTATTTTGTATATGTATTTCAATACAAATTTCAGTAATTTTATGTGTATTTTGCATATATATTTTCAAACAAATTAAAATTATTTTTTGTGTATTTTTGTATATATTTTTATACAAATTTTAGTTATTTTATTTATATTTTGTATATATATTTTCCTACAAATATACATTCTTTTATTGGAATTTTGTGTATATATTTTGTTACGAACTTACATTATTTTATGTGTATTTTGTATATATATTTTTCTACGTATTTAAACTATTTTGTGTATTTTATATATACATTTTCATAATAATTTACGTTATTTTATTGTGTGTATTCGTATATATTTTGATACAAATTTTATACAAATTCATGTTATTTAAGGTGTATTTGTATATATATTTTCATACAAATTTATATTATTTAATGTGCATTTTTACATATATTTTGTATATTTATTTCTTTCAATTTTAAATTATTTCATGTGTATATTTGTATTTGTATTTAAGTTATTTTATGTGTGTTTTCTATATATATTTTCATCCAAAATTACATTATTTTATTGGTATTTTCTTAATTTAAATCGATACGAATTTAGATTATTTCATAGGTATTTTGTATACATATATGTATACTCATTTACATTATGTGATGTGTGTTTTGAATATATTTTTTAGCGCAAATTTATTTTATGTGCATTTTTGTACATATATTTTTATAGAAATTTGCGTTATTTTATGTGTATTTTGTATATGTTTTCTCATAAAAATATACATTATTTTATTGCTATTTTGTTTATTTATTTTGATACACATAGAATAATGTAAAATCGGATCAAAATAAATACACAGAATATCAATAAAATAATGTAAATTTGTATGAAAATAAAGATGCGAAATACCCATAAAATAAAGCATATTTTTATAAAAATACATATAGAAAAACACACATTCAATAATTAAATTTGTTATCAATTAATATACAAAATTCATATACAATAAGGTAAATTTGTATTGAAAAAATTTGCAACATACACATAGAAGTGTAAATTTGTTTCAAAATCTATATACGAATACACATAAAATAACTTAGATTTCTATAGAAATATATATACAAAATACACATGAAATGATGTAAATATGTATAAAAATATATACACAAAATACACATTAAATAATGTAAATTCGCGTCAAAATAAATAAACAAAATATAAATAAAAGAATGTGTATTTGTATGAAAATAGATATACAAAATACACATAAAATAATGTAAATTTGTTTAAAACTATATACAAAAATACACAAAAATAATTTAAATTTGTATGAAAATAAATATACAAAATACACATAAAATTAGGTAAATTTGTATTGAAATACATTTACAAAATACACATAAAATAAAGTAAATTTGAATGCAAATACATAAACAAATACACTTAAAATAACGTAAATTTAAATACAAAATACACATTAAATAATGTAAATATGTATAAAAAATATATATACAAAACCCAAATAGAAAAATGTAAAATCGTATCAAAATAAATACACAGAATATTAATAAAATAATGTAAATTTGTATGAAAATACAGAAGCAAAATACCCATAAAATAAAGCATTTTTTTTTATAAAATTGTATATACCAAAATACATATAAAAAAATTAAATATGTATTAAAATAAATATACAAAATGCACATATAATAAGGTAAATTTATATTGAAATAGATATGCAAAATACATATAAAACAATGTAAATTTATTTCAAAATATAAATACGAATACACATAAAATAACGTAGATTTCAATAAAAATATATATACAAAATACACATAGTAAATACGTATAAAAAAATGTATACAAAATACGCATAAAATAATGTAAATTCGAATCAAAATAAATAAACAAAATACCAATAAAAGAATGTGTATTTGTATAAATATAAATATACAAAATACACATAAAATAACGTAAATTTGTATAAAACTATATACAAAAATATACAAAAGTAATTAAATTTGTATTTTGAAAATAGATATACAAAATTACATAAAATATATTTTATGAGTATTTTGTATATTTATACAATTTAATTAATTCTGTGTATTTTGTATATTTATATATAATTTATACGAATTTACATTATTTTATGAATATTTTTATACATTTTTTTATACGTATTTACTTAATTTTATATGTATTTTGTATACATTTTTTTTTATAGAAATCTGCGTTATTTTATGTGTATTCGTATATATATTTTGAAACAAATTTATATTGTTTTATATGTATTTTGCATATATATTTCAATACAAATTTACCTTATTGTATGTGCATTTTGTATATCTATTTTAATACAAATTCAAATATTTTATATGTATTTTGGTATATATAATTTATAAAAAAAATGCGTTATTTTATAGGTATTTTGTATCCTAATTTTCATACAAATTTATATTATTTTATTAATATTCTGTGTATATATTTTGATACGATTTTATATTATTCTATTTGTGTTTTGTATATATTTTTTTATACATATTTACATTATTTAATGTGTATTTTGTATATATATTTTATACAAATTTTCGTTATTTTAAGTGTATTTGTTTATATATTTTCATTCAAATTTACATTATTTTATGTGTATTTTGTATATGTATTTCAATACAAATTTACCTAATTTTATGTGTATTTTGTATATTTATTTTCATACGAATTTAAATTATTTTTGTGAATTTTTGTATATAGTTTTATACAAATTTAGGTTATTTTATGTGTATTTTGTATATATATTTCTATACAAATCTACGTTATTTTATGTGTATTCGTATATAGATTTTGAAACAAATTTATACTTTTATGTGTATTTTGCATATTTTTTCCATACAAATTTACCTTATTGTATATGCACTTTATATATTACTTTTAATACAAATTTAGTTATTCTATGTGTATTTTTGTATATTTATTTTTATAAAAATATTCTTTGTTTTATGGGTATTTTGCATCTTTATTTTCATACAAATTTACATTATTTTATTGATATTCTGCTCATTCATTTTGATACGATCTGACATTATTCTATGTGTATTTTGTATATATTTTTCATACAACTTTACGTTATTTCATGTGTATTTGTTTATATATTTTGACACAAATTTACAATATTTTTTGGGTATTTTGTATATATATTTCAAAAGAAATTTACCTAGTTTTATGTGTATTTTGTTTATCTATTTTCAAACAAACTCAAATTATTTCTATGTATTTTTGTATATATTTTAATACAAATTTTAGTTATGTTATGTGTTTTTTGTAAATTTATTTTCATTCAAATATATATTATTTTATTGGTATTTTGTAGGTTTATATTGATACGAATTTACATTATTCTATTTGTATTTTGTATATATTTTTTTATACACATTTAAATTATTTAATTTGTATTTTGTATATATATTTGATACAAATTTACGTTATTTTAAGTGTATATGTTTATATATTTTCATTCAAATTTACATTATTTTATGTGTATTCTGTATATGTATTTCAATACAAATTTACCTAATTGTATGTGTATTTTGTATATTTATTTTCATACAAATTTAAATTATTTTTTGTGTATTTATGTAAATAGATTTATACAAATTTAGGTTATTTTATGTGTATTTTGTATATCTATTTTCATACAAATACACATACTTTTATTGATATTTTGTTTATTTATTTTGAAGCGAATTTACATTATTTAATGTGTATTTTGTATATATATTTTTATACGTATTTACATCATTTCAGGTGTATTTTGTACATATATGTCTTGAGAAGTCAACGTTATTTTATGTGTATTTGTAAATATATTTGAAACAAATTTACAGTTTTATGTGTATTTTGCATATTTTTTTAATACAAATTTACCTTATTGTATATTCATTTTGTATAATAAATTTAATACAAATTTAATTATTCAATGTGTATTTTTGTATATGTATTTTTAGTAAAATATGCTTTATTTTATCGGTATTTTGCATCCTTATTTTCATATACACATTTACATTATTTTATTTATATTTTGTTTTTTTATTTTGATACGATTTTACAATATTCAATGTGTACTTTGTACATATATTTCATACATATTTACATTATTTAATGTATATTATGTATATATATTTTATGGAAATCTACTTTATTTTATGTGTATTTGTTTACATATTTTCATACAAATTTGCCTAATTTTATGTGTATTTTGCATATCTATTTCCAATCAAATTTAAACTATTTTTGTGTATTTTTGTATATATTTTTATACAAATTTTAGTTATTTTATTTGTATTTTGTGTATATATTTTCCTACAAATATACATTCTTTTATTGGAATTTTGTTGATTTATTTTGATACGAGTTTACATTACTTTATGTGTATTTTGTATATATATTTTTCTACGTATTTACATTATTTGATGTGTATTTTGTATAAATATTTTCATAAAAATTTACGTTATTTTATTGTGTGTATTCTTATATATTTTGATGCAAAATTTATACAAATTCATGTTATTTTATGTGTATTTGAATATATATTTCCATTCAAATTTACATTATTTTATGTGTATTTTTACATATATTTCATTACAAACTTACCTTATTTTATGTTTATTTTATATATTCATTTCATGCAATTTAAAATTATTCTATGTGTATATTTGTATTTGTATTTAGGTTATTTTATGTGTATTTTCTATATATATTTTCATCCAAAATTACATTATTTTATTGGTATTTTGTTAATTTAATTCGATACGAATTTAGATTATTTCAAAGGCATTTTGTATACATGTTTTTATACGCATTTACATTATTTGTGTGTTTTGTATATATATTTTTATGCAAATTTACTTTATTTTATGTGCATTTTGTACATAGATTTTTAAAGAAATTAGCGTTATTTTATGTGTATTTTGTATATGTTTTCTCATACAAATTTACATTATATTATTGGTATTTTGTGTATTTATTTTGATACGAATTACATGATTATATATGTATTTTGTGTATATATTTTTATACGTATTTATATTATTTAATGTGTATTATGTTTATGTGTTTTTATACAAATTTACATTATTTTATGTGTATTTGTATAAATATTTTCATACAAATTTACATTATTTGATGAATTTTGTATAAATATATTTCAATTCAAATTTAGCTTATTTTATGTGTATTTTGTATATCTATTTTCATACAAATTTAACTACTTCTGTGTATTTTTGTATATAGTTTGATATAAATTTACTTTATTTTATGTGTATTTTATATATTTATATTCATTCAAATACACATTCTTTTATTGGTATTTTGTTTATTTATTTTGACACGAAATTACATTATTTTATGTGTATTTTGTATACATTTTTTTATACGTATTTACTTCATTTTATGTGTATTTTCTCTATATATTTTTATAGAAATCTACGTTACTTTATGTGTATTCGTATATATATTTTGAAACAAATTTACATTATTTTATATGTATTTTGCATATCTATTTCAAAATAAATTTACCTCATTGTATGTGCATTTTGTATATTTATTTTAATACAAATTTAAAAAAAATTATGTGTATTTTGGTATACATATTTAAAAAAAAAAATCCGTTATTTTATGGGTATTTTGCTTCTTTATTTTCATATAAATTTACATTATTTTATTAATATTCTGTGTATTTATTTTAATAAGATTTTACATTATTCTATTTTGGTTTTGTATATATTTTTTTTATACATATATACATTATTTAATGTGTATTTTGTGTATATATTTTATACAGATTTAAGTTATTTTACGTGTATTTGTTTATGTATTTTCATTCAAATTTACATTATTTTATGTGTATTTTGTATATATGTATTTCAATACATTTTAATTATTTTTGTATATTTTTGTATATAGTTTTATACAAATTTACGTTATTTTATGTGTATTTTATATATCTATTTTCATACAAATACACATTCTTTTTTTGATATTTTGTTTATTTATTTTGACACGAATTTACACTATTTAATGTCTATTTTGGGTATATATTTTTATACGTATTTACAGCATCTCAAGTGCATTTTGTATATATATTTTTATAAAAATCTACGTTATTTTATATGTATTCGTATATATATTTTGAAACAAATTTACATTGTTTTATGTGTTTTTTTCATATTTTTTAAATAAAAAATTACCTTATTGTATGTGCATTTTGCATATTAATTTTAATACAAATTTAATTATTGAATGTGTATTTTTGGATATGTATTTTTATAATTATATGCTTTATTTTATGGGTATTTTGCATCTTTATTTTCATACAAATCTACGTTATTTTATTGATATTCTGTGTATTTATTTTGATACGATTTTACATTATTGTATGTGTATTTTTTATATATATTTTATACAAATGTACGTTATTTTATGTATTTGTTTTCATTTCATACAAATTTACATTATTTTATGTGTATTTTGTACATGTATTTAAAGACAAATTTAACTAATTATATGTGTATTTTGTATATCTATTTTCATACAAATTGAAATTATTTTTGTGTTTTTTTTTGTATGTATTTTTATACAAATTTTCGTTATTTTATGTGTATTTTGTATATTTATTTTCCTACAAATATGCGTTCTTTAATCGGAATTTTTTTTAATTATTATGATACGAATTTACATTATCCTAGATGTATTTGGAATATATATTTTTACACTACTTACATCATTTTATTTGTATTTTGTATGTATATTTTCATAGAAATTTACTCTATTTTATGTGTATTCGTATATATATTTTGATACAAATTTACATTATTGATGTGTATTTTGCATATCTAGTTCAATACAAATTTACTTTATTGTATGTTCCTTTTTGTATATTTATTTCAATACAAATTTAATTATTTCATGTGTATTTTTTATATATATTTTCATGCAAATATACGTTATTGCATGGGTATTTTGCATCTTTATTTTCAAACAAATTTACATTATTTTATTGATATTCTGTTTATTTATTTTGATACGAGTTAACGTTATTCTATGTGTATTTTGTATATATATTTTTATACATATATACATTATTTAATGTATATTTTGTATATATATTTTATCCAAATTTACACAAAAGTAATTTAAATTTTGTATTTGTTTATATATTTTCATACAAATTTACATTATTTTATGTGTATTTTGTATATGTATTTCAATAAAAATATGCCTAATTTTATGTGTATTTTGCATATCGATTTTCAAACAAATTTAAATTATTTTTGTGTATTTTTTTATATATTTTTATTCAATTTTTTGTTATTTTATTTGTATTTTGTATATTTATTTTCCTACAAATATACATTCTTTTATTTTAATTTTGTTTATTTATTTTGATACGAGTTTACATTATTTTATGTGTATTTTGTATATATATTTTTCTACGTATTTACATAATTTTATGTGTATTTTGTATATATATTTTAATAAAAATTTACATTATTTTATTGTATGTATTCTTATTTATTTTGAAACAAATTTTATACAAATTCATGTTATTTTATGTGTATTTTTACATATTTTTCATTACAAATTTACCTTATTTTATGATTATTTTGTATATTTATTTTATTCAATTTTAAATTATTTTATGTGTATATTTGTATTTGTATTTAGGTAATTTTATGTGTATTTTCTATAAATATTTTCATCAAAATTATATTTTTTTATTGGTATTTTCTTAATTTAACTCGATACGAATTTAGATTTTTTCATAGGCATATTGTATACATGTTTTTATACTCATTTACATTATCTAATGTGTGTTTTGTATATATATTTTTTATGCAAATTTACTTTATTCTATGTGGATTTTTGTACATATTTTTTTATACGTATTTACATTATTTAATGTGTATTTTGTTTATATATTTTATACAAATTTACGTTATTGTATGTGTATTTGTATAAATATTTTGATACAAATTTATATTGTTTGATGTATTTTGTATATATATTTCAATTCAAATTTAGATTATTTTATGTGCATTTTGTATATCTATTTTCATACAAATTTAATTACTTTTTTGTATTTTTGTATATAGTTTTATATAAATTTACGTTATTTTATGTGTATTTTGTATATTTATATATATACAAATACACATTCTTTTATTAGTGTTTTATTTATTTATTTTGATACGAGTTTACATTATTTTATGTGTATTTTGTATACATTTTTTTATACATATATACTTCATTTTATGTGTATTTTGCATATATATTTTTATAGAAATCTACTTTACTTTATGTGTTTTCGTATATATATTTTGAAACAAATTTACATTGTTTTATATGTATTTTTGGATAAAATATATATACAAAATATACATTAAATAATTTAAATATGTATAAAAAAATATATATACAAAATACACAGAATAATGTTAAATCGTATCAAAATAAATAAACAGAATATCAATAAAATAATGTAAATATGTATGAAAATAAAGATGCAAAATACCCATATCATAACGCATATTTGTATAAATATATATATATACAAAAATACATATAAAATAATTAAATTTATATGAAAATAAATATACAAAATGCACATACAATAAAGAAACTTTGTATTGAAATAGATATGCAAAATACACATAAATAATGTAAATTTGTATCATAATATATATACGAATACACATAAAATAGAGTAAATTTCTATGAAAATATATATTCAAAATACATATAAACTTATGTAAATAAGTATAAAAATATATATATCAAATACACCTAAATAATGAAAATTTGTATATTAATTTTAATACAAATTTAATTATTTTATGTGTATTTTTGTATATGTAATTTTATAAAAATATGTTTTATTTTATGGGTATTTTGCATCTTTATTTTCATACAAATTTATATTATTTTATTGATATTCTGTGTATTTATTTTGATACGATTTTACATTATTCTATGTATATTTTGTATATATATTTTATACAAATGTATGTTATTTTATGTGAATTTGTTTTCATTTCATACAAATTTACATTATTTTATGTGTGTTTTGTACATGTAGTTAAATACAAATTTAACTAATTATATGTGTATTTTGTATATCTATTTTCATAGAAATTGAAATTAATTTTGAGTATTTTTGTATATATTTTTATACAAATTCTCGTAATTTTATGTGTATTTTGTGTATTTATTTTCCTACAAATATACGTTCTTTCATTGGAATTTTTTTTATTTATTTTGATACGAATTTAGATTATTTTAGGTGTATTTGATATATATATATATATATATTTTTATACTTATTTACATAATTTTATATGTATTTTGAATATATATTTTCATAGAAATTTACTGTATTTTATGTGTATTCGTATTTATATTTTGATACAAATTTACATTATTTATGTGTATTTTGCATATCTATTTCAATACAAATTTTCTTTATTGTATGTGCCTTTTGTATATTTATTTTAATACAAATTTAATTAATTTATGTGTATTTTTTTATATATATTTTTAAACAAATATGTGTTATTTTATGTGTATTTTGCATCTTTATTCTCATACAAATTTACATTATTTTATTGATATTCTGTTTATTTATTTTGATATGATTTTACATTATTCTGTGTATTTTCTCTATATAATTTTATACATATTTATATTATTTAATGTATATTTTGTATAAATATTTTATGGAAATTTACGTTATTTTATGTGTATTTTTTTTATATATTTTCATACAAATTTACATTATTTTATGTGTATTTTGTATATGTATTTTAATACAAATTTGCCTAATTTTATGTGTATTTCGCATATCTATTTTCAAACAAATTTAAACTATCTTTGTTTATTTATGTATGTATTATTATACAAATTTTTGTTATTTTATTTGAATTATATATATATATATATATATATATATATATATATATATATATATATATATATATATATATATATATATATATATATATATATATATATATATATATATATATATATATATATATATATATATATATATATATATATACACACACATATATCTATATAAATATATATATATATATATATATATATATATATATATATATATATATATTTATTATTTTTTTTTTTACAGCAAAGGAGACAGTTCAAGGGCACAAAAAAGTAAACATTAATAAAAAAAAATCCCGCTACTCGCTGCTCCTAAAAAAGAAACAAAAGAGGTGGCCGAAAGCAAGATCAAATACAGGAGGAGAGGTGTCCTGATACCCTCCTCTTGAAAGAGTTCAAGTCGTAGGCAGGAGGAAATACAGATGAAGGAAGATTGTTCCAGAGTTTACCAGCGTGAGGGATGAAAGAGTGAAGATGCTGATTAACTCTTGCATAAAGGGTTTGCACAGTATAGGGATGAGCATGAGTAGAAAGTCGAGTGCAGCGGGGCCGCGGGAGGGGGGGAGGCATGCAGTTAGCAAGTTCAGAAGAGCAGTTAGCGTGGAAATATCGATAGAAGATAGAAAGAGAGGCAACATTGCGGCGGAATTTAAGAGGTAGAAGACTATCAGTATGAGGAGGAGAGCTGATGAGACGAAGAGCCTTAGCCTCCACTCTGTCCAGAAGAGCTGTGTGAGTGGAGCCCCCCACACATGAGATGCATACTCCATACGAGGGCGGACAAGGCCCCTGTATATGGACAGCAACTGTGCAGGGGAGAAGAACTGGCTGAGACGGTACAGAACGCCCAGCCTCGAGGAAGCTGATTTAGTAAGAGATGAGATATGAAGTTTCCAGTTGAGATTTTGAGTTAAGGATAGACCGAGGATGTTTAGTGTTGAGGAAGGTGATAGCTGGGTGTTGTCAAAGAATAGGGGATAGTTGTTTGGAAGATTGTGTCGAGTGGATAGGTGGAGAAACTGTGTTTTTGTGGCGTTGAAGGACACCAGGTTCTTCTTGCCCCAATCGGAAATAATAGTAAGGTCTGAGGCTAAGCGTTCTGCAGTCTCCAGCCTTGAGTCGTTAAGTTCCTGAAGGGTGGGTCTTCTATTGAAAGAAGTTGAATAATGCAGAGTGGAATCATCGGCGTAGGAATGGATAGGACAGTTCGTTTTGGAAAGAAGATCATCAATGAACAACAGAAAAAGAGTGGGAGATAGTACAGAACCCTGTGGGACACCACTGTTAATAGATTTAGGGGAAGAACAGTGACCGTCTACCACGGCAGAAATAGAACGGTCAGAAAGGAAACTGGAGATAAAGGTACAGAGAGAAGGATAGAAACCGTAGGAGGGTAGTTTAGAAAGCAAAGATTTGTGCCAGACCCTATCAAAAGCTTTTGATATGTCCAGCGCAATAGCAAAAGTTTCACCGAAACGGCTAAGAGAGGATGACCAAGAGTCAGTTAAGAAGGCTAGGAGATCACCAGTAGAACGCCCCTTGCGGAACCCATACTGGCGATCAGATAGAAGGTCAGAAGTGGAAAGGTGCTTTTGAATCTTCCGGTTAAGGATTGATTCAAAAGCTTTAGATAGACAAGAAAGTAAAGCAATAGGACGGTAGTTTGAGGGATTGGAGCGGTCACCCTTCTTAGGTACAGGCTGTATGAAGGCATACTTCCAGCAAGAAGGAAAGGTAGATGTTGACAGGCAGAGGCGAAAGAGTTTGACCAGGCAGGGTGACAGCACGGAGGCACAGTTTTTAAGGACAATAGGAGGCACTCCATCAGGTCCATAAGCCTTCTGAGGATTGAGGCCAGAGAGGGCATAGAAAACATCATTTTGAAGAATCTTTATAACAGGCATAAAGGAGTCAGAGGGGGGATGAGTAGGAGGAATATGCCCAGAATCGTCCAGAGTGGAGTTTTTAGAAAAGTTTGAGAGAAGAGTTCAGCCTTAGAGATAGATGAGACGGCAGTGTTGCCGTCAGGACTGAGGAGTGGAGGGAAAGATGAAGAAGTGAAGTTGGAGGAGATGTTTTTGGCTAGATGCCAGAAGTCACAGGAAGAGTTAGAGAAAGCAAGGTTTTGACATTTTCTATTAATGAAAGAATTTTTGGTTAGTCGGATAATAGATTTGGCACGATTTCGGGGAGAAATGTAAAGTTCATAATTAGCATTAGTTTGAAGGCTCTGGTACCTTTTGTGAGCTACCTCTCTATCATTGACAGCACGAGAACAAGCGTGATTAAACCAAAGCTTTTTAGCGTGAGGAGTAGAGAAAGAACGAGGAATGTATGCCTCCATTCCAGAGACAATCACCTCTGTGATGCGCTGAGCACACACAGAGGGGTCTCTACCCTGGAAGCAATAATCATTCCACGGGAAATCGGAAAAGTACATCCTCAGGTCGTCCCACCGAGCTGAAGCAAAATGCCAGAAGCATCGCCTCTTCGGTGGGTCCAGAGGGTGTACTGGAGCGATAGGACAGGATGCAGAAATAAGATTGTGATCGGAGGAGCCCAACGGAGAGAACAGTTTGACAGAATAAGCAGAAGGGTTAGAGGTAAGGAAGAGGTCTAGAATGTTGGGCCGATCTCCAAGACGGTCGGGAATACGTGTAGGGTGCTGGATCAACTGCTCTAGGTCGTTGAGGAGAGCAAAGTTGTAGGCTTGTTCGCCAGGATGGTCAGTGAAAGAGGATGAAATCTCCTAGGATGGAGATTTCAGCGAAGGGAGAGTGGGTCAAGATGTGCTCCACTTTAGAATATATATATATATATATATATATATATATATATATATATATATATATATATATATATATATATATATATATATATATATATATATATATATATATATATATATATATATATATATATATATATATATATATATATATATATATATATATATATATATATATATATATATATATATATATATATATATATATATATATATATATATATATATATATATATATATATATATATATATATATATATATATATATATATATATATATATATATATATATATATATATATATATATATATATATATATATATATATATATATATATATATATATATATATATATATATATATATATATATATATATATATATATATATATATATATATATATATATATATATATATATATATATTGAATCTACATTATTATATGTTTATTTTGTATATATATATATATTTTTCTACGTATTTACATTATTTTATATGTATTTTGTATATATATTTTCATAAAAATTTACGTTATTTTATTGTGTGTACTCGTATCTATTTTGATATAAATTTACATTATTTTATGTGTATTTTGCATATGTATTTCAATACAAATTTACCGTATAGTATGTGTATTTTGTATATTTATTTTAATACAAATTTAAATATTTTATGTGTATTTTTGTATATATATTTTTTAAATATGAGTTATTTTATGTGTCTTTTGTATATCTATTTTCATACAAATTTAATTATTTTTGTTAATTTTTGTATATAGTTTTATACAATTTACGCTATTTTATGTGTATTTTGTGTATTTATATTTATACAAATACACATTCTTTTATTGGTATTTTGTTTATTTATTTTGATACGAATTTACATTATTTTATATGAATTTTGTATACATTTTCTTATACGTATTTACTTCATTTTATGTGTATTTTGTATATATATTTTTATAGAAATCTACGTTATTTTATGTGTATTCGTATATATATATTGAAACAAATTTACATTGTTTTATATGTATTTTGCATATCTATTTCAATACAAATTTACCTTATTGTATGAGCATTTTGTATATTTATTGTAATACAAATTTAAATATTTTATGTGTATTTTGGTATATATATTTTTATAAAAAATGCGTTATTTTATGGGTATTTTGCATCTTTATTTTCATACAAATTTACATTATTTTATTAACATTCTGTGTATTTTTATATTCGATTTTACATTATTCTATTTGAGTTTTGTATATATTTTTTCATACATATTTACATTATTTTATGAGTATTTTGTATATATACTTTATACAAATTTAGGTTAATTTAAGTGTATTTGTTTGTATATTTTCATTCAAAATTACTTTATTTTATGTGTATTTTGTATATGTATTTCAATACAAATTTTCCTAATTTTATGTGTATTTTGTATATTTATTTTCATACAAATTTAAATTATTTTTGTGTATTTTTGTATATAGCTATATACAAATTTAAGTTTTTTTTATGTGCATTTTGTATATGTATTTTCATACAAATACACATTCTTTTATTGATATTTTTTTTACATTATTTAATATGTATTTTGTATATATATTTTTATACGTTTTTACATAATTTCATGTGTATTTTGTATATATATTTCTATAGAAATCTACGTTATTTCATGTGTTTTCGTATATATATTTTGAAACAAATCTACATTATTTTATGTGTATTTTGTATATATATTTCATTAAAAATTTGCCTAATTTTATGTTTATTTTTTCTATTTTCAATCAAATTCAAATTATTTTATATGTATACATTTATTTGTATTTACGTTATTTTATGAGTATTTTCTATATATATTTTCATTCAAAATTACATTATTTTATCGGTATTTTCTTCATTTATTTCGATACGAATTTAGATTATTTCATATGTATTTTCTATACATATTTTTATACGCATTTACATTATTTAATATGTGTTTTGTATATATTTTTTTTATACAATTTTACTTCATTTTGTGTACATTTGTGTTGTTGTTTTTATACAAATTTTCATTATTTTAAGTGTATTTTGTACTTTTTTCATAGTAAATTTGCCTTAGTTGATGTGTATTTTGTTTATTTATTTTCATACAAATTTAAAGTATTTGATTTGATTTGATGAAATTTCCGTTATTTTATGTGTATTTTGTATATATTTTTTTCATACAAATTTACATTTTTTTATTATTATTTTGTTTATGTATTTTGATACGAATTTACATTATTATATGTGTATTTTGTATATATTTTGAATACGTATTTTCATAATTTAATGTGTATTTTGTTTATATATTTTGAAACATATTTACGTTATTTTATGCGTATTTGTTTAATTATTTTGATATAAATATACATTATTTTATGTATTTTTTATATATATTTCAATACAAATTTAGTTTATTTTATATGTATTTTGTATATCTATTTTCATACAAATTTAAATTACTTTTTGATACGATTTTACATTATTCTATGCGCATTTTGTATATATACTTTTATACACTTTTCCATTATTTGATGTGTATTTTGTATATATATTTTATTCAAATTTTCGTTATTTTTTGTGTATTTGTTGATATATTTTGACACAAATTTACAATATTTTATGGGTATTTTGTATATATATTTCAAAAGAAATTTACCCCAGTTTTATGTGTATTTTGTATATCTATTTTCATATAAATTCAAATTATTTCTGGGTATTTTTGTATTTACTTATATTATGTGTATTTAGTAAATTTATTTTCATTCAGATATATATTATTTTATTGGTATTTTGTTGATTTATTTTGATACGAATTTACATTATTTTTGTATGTACTTTGTATATATATATATTCTTTTACGCATATACATTATTTAATGTTTATTTTGAAAATATATTTTTATACAAATTCATGTTATTTTATGTGTATTTGTGTATATATATTTTCATACAAATTTACATTATTTTTATGTGTATTTTGTACATATATTTCATTTCAAATTTAAATTATTTTTTGTTTATTTTGTATATTAATTTCATTCAATTTTAAACTATTTTATGTGTATATTTGTATTTGTATTTAGGTTATTTTATATGTATTTTCTATATATATTTTCATCCAAAAATACATTATTTTATTGGTATTTTGTTAATTTAATTCGATACGAGTTTAGATTAATTGATAGGTATTTTGCATACATATTATATACGCATTTACAATATTTAATGTGTGTTTTGTATATATATTTTTATGCAAATTTACTTTATTTGATGTGCATTTTTGTACATATATTTTTAAAGAAATCTGCGTTATTTTAAGTGTATTTTGTATATGTTTTCTCATACAAAATTACATTATTTCACTGGTATTTTGTTTATTTCTTTTGATACGAATTATATTATTATATGTGTATTTTCTACATATTTTTTATACGTATTAACATTATTTAATGAGTATTTTGTTTATATATTTTTATAAAAATTTACGTTATTATATGTGTATTTGCATAAATATTTTGATACAAATTTACATTATTTTATGTATTTTGTATATATATTTCAATTCAAATTTAGCTTATTTTATGTGTTTTTTTGTATAGCTATTTACATATGTACAAAATACACATGAAATGAGTAAATACGTATAAAGATATATACACAAAATACACATTAAATAATGTAAATTCGTGTCAAAATAAATAAACAAAATATCAATAAGAGAATGTGTATTTGTATGAATATACCTATACAAAATACACATAAAATAACGTAAATTTGAATAAAACTACATACAAAAATACACAATAATAATTAAAATTTGTAAGAAAATAAATATACAAAATACACATAAAATAAGGTAAATTTGTATTGAAATACATATACAAAATACACATAAAATAATGTAAATTTGAATGAAAATATATAAACAAATACACTTAAATTAACGTAAATTTGAATAAAATATATATACAAAATACTCATTAAATAATGTAAATATGTATAAAAAATATATACAAATGACAAAAAAAGAATAATGTAAAATCGTATCAAAATATATACACAGAATATTAATAAAATAATGTAAATTTGTATATAAAAAATACACATAGAATAATGTTAAATCGTATCAAATTAAATAAACAGAATTTCAATAAAATAATGTAAACTTTTATGAAAATAAAGATGCAAAATACCCATATAATAACGCACATTTGTATAAAAATGTATATACAAAAAAACATATAAAATATTTAAATTTGTATTAAAATAAATATACAAAATGCACATACAATAAAGTAAATTTGTATTGAAATAGATATGCAAAATACACATCAATAATGTAAATTTGTATCAAAATATGTATGAGATTACTCATAAAATAGAGTAAATTTCAATGAAAATATACATACAAAATACATATAAAATGATGTAAATATGAATAAAAATATATATTCCAAATATACCTCAAATAATGTAAATTCGTATCAAAATAAATACACAAAATTCCGAAAAAAAGCGTATATTTGTAGGAAAATAAATATACAAAATACACATAAAATAACGAAAATTTATATTAAAATATATACAAAAAATACAATGTAAATTTGTTTAAAATATATATACGATTACAAATAAAATAATGTATATATATATATATATATATATATATATATATATATATATATATATATATATATATATATATATATATATATATATATATATATATATATATATATATATATATATATATATATATATATATATATATATATATATATATATATATATATATATATATATATATATATATATATATATATATATATATATACAAAATATACATTAAATAATGTAAGCTCGTGTCAGAATAAATAAAGATAAATATACAAAATACTCATAAAATAACCTAAAGGTGAATAAAACTATATACAAAAATAAACAAAAATAATTTAAATTTGTATGAAAATAAATATACAAAATACACATAAAATTAGGTAAATTTGTATTGAAATACATATACAAAATACACATAAAATTATAATTAAATTTGAATGAAAATATATAAACAAATACACCTAAAATAACGTAAATTTTTATAAAATATATATACAAAATACATATTAAATATTGTAAATATGTATACAAAAATATATACGAAACTCAAATAGAATAATGTAAAATCGTATCAAAAAAGATACACAGAATATAAATAAAATAATGTAAATTTGTATAAAAATTTTGATGCAAAATACCCATAAAACTGCGCATTTTTTTTTTAAATATATATACCAAAACACACATAAAAAATCTGAATTTGTATTAAAATAAATATACGAAATGCACACACAATAAGGTAGATTTGTATTGAAAAGATATGCAAAATACATATAAAACAATGTAAATTTGTTTCAAAATATATATAAGAATGCACATAAAATAACGTAGATTTCTATTAAGATAAATATACAAAATACACATAAAATGAAGTAAATACGTATAAAAAAATGTATACAAAATACAAATAAAATAATGTAAACTCGTATCAAAATAAATAAACAAAATACTAATAAAAGAATGTGTATTTGTATAAATATAAATATACAAAATACACATAAAATAACGTAAATGTATATAAAACTATATACAGCAATACACAAAAGTAATTAAATTTGTATGAAAATAGATATACAAAATACACACAAAATAAGCAAAATTTGAATGGAAATATATATACAAAATACATAAAACAATATAAATTTGTATCAAAATATTTATACAAATACACATATAATAACGTAAATTTGTATAAAAATATATAAACAAAATACACATTAAATAATGTAAACACGTATAAAAAAATATGTACAAAAATGCACATAAAATAAAGTAAATTTGCATAAAAAATATATACAAAACACACATTAGATAATGTAAATGAGTATAAAAATATGTATACAATATACCTATGAAAAAATCTAAATTCGTATCGAGTTAAATTAAGAAAATACCAATAAAATAATATAATTTTGGATGAAAATATATATAGAAAATACACATAAAACTACCTAAATACAAATACAAATATACACATGAAATAATATAAAATTGAATGAAATAAATATACAAAATATTCATAAAATAAGGTAAATTTGTAATGAAAAATATGTATAAATACATATAAAATAATATAAATTTGTATGAAAATATATATACAAATACACATAAAATAACATGAATTTGTATAAAATTTGTATCAAAATAAATACGAATACACACAATAAAATAATGTAAATTTTTATTAAAATATATATACAAAATACACATAAAATAATGTAAATACGTAGAAAAATATATACCCAAAATACACATAAAATAATGTAAACTCGTATCAAAATAAATAAACAAAATTCCAATAAAAGAATGTATATTTGTAGGAAAATAAATATACAAAATACAAATAAAATAACTAAAATTTGTATAAAAATGTATACAAAAATACAAAAAAAATTATTAAATTTGTTTGAAAACAGATATGCAAAATACACATAAAATTAGGCAAATTTGTATTGAAATAGATATGCAAAATACACATCAATAATGTAGATTTGTATCAAAATATATATACGAATAAACATAAACTAGAGAAAATTTCTATGAAAATATACATACAAAATACATATAAATTGATATAAAAAGTATAAAAATATATATACCAAATACACCTAAGATAATGTAAATTCGTATCATAATAAATAAACAAAATTCCGATTAAAGAGCGTATATTTGTAGGAAAATAAATATACAAAATACACATAAAATAACGAAAATTTGTATAAAAATATATACAAAAAAAAACGCAAAAATAATTTCAATTTCTATGACAATAGATATACAAAATACACATATAATTAGTTAAATTTTTCTTTAAATACATCTACAAAATACACATCAAATAATGTAAATTTGTATGAAATGAAAACAAATACACGTAAAATAACGTATATTTGTATAAAATATATATAAAAAATACACATAGAATAATGTAAAATCGTATCAAAATAAATATACAGAAAATCAATAAAATAACGTAAATTTGTATGAAAATAAAGATGCAAAATACCCATAAAAAAAGCATATTTTTATAAAAATACATATACAAAAATACACATTCAATAATTAAATTTGTATTAAAATTAGTATACAAAATGCACATACAATAAGGTAGATTTTATTAAAAAAAAATATGCAAAATACACATATAACAATGCAATTTTTTTTCAAAATATATATACGAATACACATAAAATAACGTAGATTTCTATAGAAATATATATACAAAATGCATTTGAGATGCTGTAAATACGTTTAAAAATATATATACAAAATATACATTAAATAATGTAAATTCGTGTCAAAATAAATAAACAAAATATCAATAAAAGAATGTGTATTTTTATGAAAATATATATACAAAATACATATAAAATAACGTAAATTTGTATAAAACTATATACAAAAATACACAAAAATAATTTAAATTTGTTTGAAATTAATATACAAAATACACATAAAATTAGGTAAATTTGTATTGAAATACATATACAAAATACACATAAAATAATGTAAATTTGAAGGAAAATACATAAACAAATACGCTTAAAATAACGTAAATTTGTATAAAATATATATACAAAATACACAATAAATAATGTAAATATATATAAAAAAAATATATATACAAAGCCCAAATAGATTAATGTAAAATCTTATCAAAATATTTACACAGAATATTAATAATATAATGTAAATTTGT
Source organism: Eriocheir sinensis (assembly GCF_024679095.1). Classification (NCBI taxonomy): domain Eukaryota; kingdom Metazoa; phylum Arthropoda; class Malacostraca; order Decapoda; family Varunidae; genus Eriocheir; species Eriocheir sinensis. Next base: position 207,213 of record NW_026112165.1, on the reverse strand, counting down.
ATGAAAATAAAGAAGAAAAATATCCATAAAATAACGCATTTTTTTTTATAAAAATATGTATGCCAAAATACACATAAAAAAGTTTAAATTTGTATTAAAATAAATATACAAAATACATATACAATGAGGTAAATTTATATTGAAATAAATATGCAAAATACATATAAAACAATGTAAATTTGTTTCAAAATATATATACGAATACACATAAAATAACGTAGATTTCTATAAAAATATATATAGAAAATACACATAAAATGAAGTAAATATGTATAAAAAATGTATACAAAATACACATAAAATAATGTAAATTCGTATCAAAATAAACAAAATACGAATAAAAGAATGTGTATTTGAATAAATATAAATATATAAAATACACATAAAATAACGTAAATTTATATCAAACTAAATACAAAAATACACAAAAGTAGTTAAATTTGTATGAAAATAGATATACAAAATACACATAAAATAAGCTAAATTTGAATTGAAATAAATTTATACAAAATACATTAAATAATGTAATTTTGTATAAAAATATTTACACAAATACACATAAGATAACGTAAATTTGAATGAAAACACATAAACAAAATAAACATCAAATAATGTAAATACGTATTAAAATATATATACAAAATACATATATAATCATGTAATTCGTATCAAAATAAATTAACAGAATACCAATAATATAATGTAAATTTGTATGAGAAAACATATACAAAATACACAAAATAACGCTAATTTCTTTAAAAATATATGTACAAAAATGCATATAAAATAAAGTAAATTTGTATAAAAATATCTATACAAAACACACATTAAATGATGTAAATGCGTATAAAAACATGTATACAAAATGCCTTTCAAATAATCTAAATTCGTATTGAATGAAATTAACAAAATTTCAATAAAATAATGTAATTTTGGATGAAAATATATATAGAAAATACATATAAAATAACCTAAATACAAATGCAAATATACACATAAAATAATTTAGAATTGCATGAAATGAATATATAAAATAAACATAAAATAAAGTAAATTTGTAATGAGATATATGTAAAAATACACATATAATAATGTAAATTTATATGAAAATATATATTCAAAAACACATAAAATAACAAGAATTTGTCTAAAATTTGTATCAAAATATATACGAATACACACAATAAAATAACGTAAATTTTTATGAAAATATATATACAAAATACACATAAAGTAATGTAAATACGTAGAAAAATATATGTACAAAATGCACATAAAGTAATGTAAACTCGTATCAAAATAAATCAACAAAATTTCAATAAAAGAATGTATATTTGTAGGAAAATATATACACAAAATACAAATAAAATAACTAAAATTTGTATAAAAATATATACAAAAATATACATATATAATTTAAATTTGTTTGAAAATAGATATGCAAAATACACTTAAAATTAGGCAAATTTATATTGAAATACATATATAAAATACACAAAAAATAATGTAAATTTTTATGAAAATATATAAACAAATACACATAAAATAACGTAAATTTGGATAAAATATATATTCAAAATATACATTAAATGATATAAATATGTATAAAAATATATATACAAAATACACATAAAATAATGTTAAATCGTATCAAAATAAATAAACAGAATATCAATAAAATAATGTAAATTTGCATGAAAATAAAGATGCAAAATATCCATATAATAACACATATTAGCATAAAAATATATATACAAAAATACACATGAAATAATTAAATTTGTATTGAAATAAATATACAAAATGCACATACAATAAAGTAGATTTGTATTGAAATAGATATGCAAAATACACATCAATAATGTAAATGTGTATCAAAATATATATGCGAATACGCATAAAATAGAGTAAATTTCTATGAAAATATACATTCAAAATACATATAAAATGATGTAAATAGTATAAAAATATATATACAAAATAAACCTAAAATAATGTAAATTCGTATAAAAATAAATAAACAAAAATCCGATAAAACAACGTATATTTGTAGGAAAATAAATATACAAAATACAATAAAATAACGAAAATTTTTATAAAATATATACAAAAAAAAACACAAATAATTTCAATTTGTATGAAAATATATATACAAAATACACATATAATTAATAAAATTTGACGTTAGATACAAAATACACATAAAATAGTGTAAATTTGTATGAAATGAAAACAAATACACATAAAATAACGTACATTTGTACTAAATTTATATACAAAATACACATAGAATAATGCAAAATCGTATCAAAATAAATACACAGAATATCAATAAAATAATGTAAATTTGCAAGAAAATAAAGATGCAAAATACTCATAAAATAAAGCATGTTTTTATAAAAATACATATACACAAATACACATTCAATAATTAAATTTGTATTAAAATTAGCATTTTCATACAAATTTTTATTATTTTATGTGTATTTTTGTATATATTTCATTACAAATCTACCTTATTTTATGATTATTTTGTATATTTATTTCATTCAATTTTAAATTATTTTTTGTGTATATTTGAATTTGTATTTAGGTTATTTTATGTGTATTTTCTATATACAATTTCATCCAAAATTACATTATTTTATTGGTATTTTGTTAATTTAATTCGATACGAATTTAGATTATTTCATATGTATTTTGTATACATATTATTATACGCATTTACATTATTTAATATATGTTTTGTTTATATATTTTTATGCAAATTTACTTTATTTTATGTGCATTTTTGTACATATATTTTTATAGAAATTTGCGTTATTTTTTGTGTATTTTGTAGATGTTTTCTCATACTAATTTACATTCATTTATTAGTATTTTCTTTATTTATTTTGATACGAACTACATGATTATATATATATTTTGTACATATTTTTTATACGTATATACATTATTTAATGTGTATTTTGTTTATATATTTTTATACAAATTTACGTTATTATATGTGTATTTGTATAAATATTTTGATAGAAATTTACATTATTTTATGTATTTTGTATATATATTTCAATTCAAATTTATCTTTTTTTGTGTGTATTTTGTATATCTATTTTCATACAAATTTTATTACTTTTGTGTATTTTTGCATATAGTTTTATATAAATTTACGTTATTTTATGTGTATTTTGTATATTTATATTTATACAAATACACATTCTTTTATTGGTATTTTGTTGATTTATTTTGATAGAATTTGCATTATTTTATGTGTATTTTGTATACATTTTTTTATATTTATTTCCATCATTTTATATGTATTTTGTATATATATTTTTATAGAAATCTACGTTATTTTATGTGTATTTGTATATATATTTTGAAACAAATTTATATTGTTTTATATGTATTTTGCATATCTATTTCAATACAAATTTACCTAATTGTATGTTCATTTTGTATATTTATTTTAATACAAATTCAAATATTTTTTGTGTATTTTGGTGTTATATTTTAATAAAAAATGCGTTATTTTATGGGTATTTTGCATCTTAATTTTCATACAAATTTACATTATTTTATTAATATTCTGTGTATTTATTTTGATACGATTTTACATTATTCTATTTGTGTTTTGGATATATTTTTTTTACATATATTTTTTTTTTTTTTTTTACAGCAAAGGAGACAGCTCAAGGGCACAAAAAAGTAAACATTAATAAAAAAAAAAGCCCGCTACTCGCTGCTCCTAAAAAGAATCCAAAGAGGTGGCCGAAAGATAAGTCAGTTTCGGGAGGAGAGGTGTCCTGATACCCTCCTCTTGAAAGAGTTCAAGTCGTAGGCAGGAGGAAATACAGATGAAGGAAGATTGTTCCAGAGTTTACCAGCGTGAGGGATGAAAGAGTGAAGATGCTGGTTAACTCTTGCATAAGGGGTTTGGACAGTATAGGGATGAGCATGAGTAGAAAGTCGAGTGCAGCGGGGCCGCGGGAGGGGGGGAGGCATGCAGTTAGCAAGTTCAGAAGAGCAGTCAGCGTGGAAATATCGATAGAAGATAGAAAGAGAGGCAACATTGCGGCGGAATTTAAGAGGTAGAAGACTATCAGTATGAGGAGGAGAGCTGATGAGACGAAGAGCCTTTGCCTCCACTCTGTCCAGAAGAGCTGTGTGAGTGGAGCCCCCCCACACATGAGATGCATACTCCATACGAGGGCGGACAAAGCCCCTGTATATGGATAGCAAGTGTGCAGGGGAGAAGAACTGGCGGAGACGGTACAGAACGCCCAGCCTCGAGGAAGCTGATTTAGTAAGAGATGAGATATGAAGTTTCCAGTTGAGATTTTGAGTTAAGGATAGACCGAGGATGTTTAGTGTTGAGGAAGGTGATAGCTGGGTGTTGTCAAAGAATAGGGGATAGTTGTTTGGAAGATTGTGTCGAGTGGATAGGTGGAGAAACTGTGTTTTTGAGGCGTTGAAGGACATCAGGTTCTTCTTGCCCCAATCGGAAATAATAGTAAGGTCTGAGGCTAAGCGTTCTGCAGCCTCCAGCCTTGAGTCGTTAAGTTCCTGAAGGGTGGGTCTTCTATTAAAAGAAGTTGAATAATGCAGAGTGGAATCATCGGCGTAGGAATGGATAGGACAGTTCGTTTTGGAAAGAAGATCATCAATGAACAACAGAAAAAGAGTGCGAGATAGGACAGAACCCTGTGGGACACCACTGTTAATAGATTTAGGGGAAGAACAGTGACCGTCTACCACGGCAGAAATAGATCGGTCAGAAAGGAAACTGGAGATAAAGGTACAGAGAGAAGGATAGAAACCGTAGGAGGGTAGTTTAGAAAGCAAAGATTTGTGCCAGACCCTATCAAAAGCTTTTGATATGTCCAGCGCAATAGCAAAAGTTTCACCGAAACTGCTAAGAGAGGATGACCAAGAGTCAGTTAAGAAGGCTAGGAGATCACCAGTAGAACGACCCTTGCGGAACCCATACTGGCGATCAGATAGAAGGTCAGAAGTGGAAAGGTGCTTTTGAATCTTACGGTTAAGGATTGATTCAAAAGCTTTAGATAGACAAGAAAGTAAAGCAATAGGACGGTAGTTTGAGGGATTGGAGCGGTCACCCTTCTTAGGTACAGGCTGTGTGAAGGCATACTTCCAGCAAGAAGGAAAGGTAGATGTTGACAGGCAGAGGCGAAAGAGTTTGACCAGGCAGGGTGACAGCACGGAGGCACAGTGTTTAAGGACAATAGGAGGCACTCCATCAGGTCCATAAGCCTTCTGAGGATTGAGGCCAGAGAGGGCATAGAAAACATCATTTTGAAGAATCTTTATAACAGGCATAAAGGAGTCAGAGGAGGGATGAGTAGGAGGAATATGCCCAGAATCGTCCAGAGTGGAGTTTTTAGAAAAAGTTTGAGAGAAGAGTTCAGCCTTAGAGATAGATGAGACGGCAGTGTTGCCGTCAGGACTGAGGAGTGGAGGGAAAGATGAAGAAGTGAAGTTGGAGGAGATGTTTTTGGCTAGATGCCAGAAGTCACGGGAAGAGTTAGAGAAAGCAAGGTTTTGACATTTTCTATTAATGAAAGAAATTTTGGTTAGTCGGAGAATAGATTTGGCACGATTTCGGGCAGAAATGTAAAGTTCATAATTAGCATTAGTTTGAAGGCTCTGGTATCTTTGTGAGCTACCTCTATCATTGACAGCACGAGAACAAGCGTGATTAAACCAAGGCTTTTAGCGTGAGGAGTAGAGAAAGAACTAGGAATGTTTGCCTCCATTACAGATACAATCACCTCTGTGATTCGCTGAGCACACACAGAGGGTCTCTATCCTGGAAGCAATAATCATTCCACGGGAATCGGAAAAGTACATCCTCAGGTCGTCCCACCGAGCTGAAGCAAAATGCCAGAAGCATCGCCTCTTCGGTGGGTCCAGAGGATGTACAGGAGCGATAGGACAGGATGCAGAAATAAGATTGTGATCGGAGGAGCCCAACGGAGAGAACAGTTTGACAGAATAAGCAGAAGGGTTTGAGGTAAGGAAGAGGTCTAGAATGTTGGGCCGATCTCCAAGACGGTCAGGAATACGTGTAGGGTGCTGGACCAACTGCTCTAGGTCGTTGAGGATAGCAAAGTTGTAGGTTTGTTCACCAGGATGGTCAGTGAAAGAGGATGAAAGCCAAAGCTGGTGGTGAACATTGAAATCTCCTAGGATGGAGATTTCAGCGAAGGGAGAGTGGGTCAAGATGTGCTCCACTTTAGAATTCAAATAGTCAAAGAATTTTACATAGTTGGTAGAGTTAGGTGAGAGATAAACAGCACAGATGTATTTAGTAATAGAATGACAGTGAAGTCTTAACCAGATGGTGGAAAATTCAGAAGAGTCAAGGTCGTGGGCACGAGAGCAAGTGATGTCGTTGCGCACGTAGGCGCAACATCCAGCTTTGGATTGAAATTTAGGATAGAGATAGTAGGAGGGAACAGAGTAGAGATTGCTGTCAGTAGCCTCAGAAATCTGTGTTTCGGTAAGGAAGAGAAGGTGAGGTTTAGAGGAGGAGAGATGATGTTCCACAGAATGAAAATTAGAGCGAAGACCGCGAATGCTGCAGAAATTGAGAAGAAAGAGGTTCGAGGAGTTATCAAGACACCTCTCGGGTCGGCAGCCAGAAGGGGATTCCTCCCTGGGGGAATTTGTGGTCCCCCCCCCAGGCGGGGACTCCGAGGCATTGCTTAATTGAGCCATTTTGAATTTTGAATTTTGGAAAAAGGTGTATATGTTATGTGAATGTAGTGTGGTGTGGATAAAGAGAGGATCTGTCTTTAGAGAGCATGCTGAACTACTCTTATTCAATGTGTATTTTGTATATATATTTCATACAAATTTATATTATTTTAAGTATACAAAATACATATAAAATAATGTAAATTCGTATCAAAATAAATAAACGAAATACCAATAAAAGAATGTGTATTTATATAAATATAAATATAGAAAATAAACAAAAATAAAGTAAATTTGTATAAAACTATATACAAAAAAACAGAGAAGTAACTAAATTTGTATGAAAATAGATATACAAGAAACACATAAAATAAGCTAAATTTGAATTGAAATATATTTACAAAATACATGAAATAATGTAAATTTGTATCAAAATATTTATACAAATACACATATAATAACGTAAATTTTTTTTAAAATATATAAACAAAATACTCATTAAATAATATAAATACGTATAAAAAATATGTACAAAATACACATATTATAATATAATTCGTATCAAAATAAATAAACAAAATACCAATGAAATAATGTAGTTTTGTATGAGAAAACATATGCAAAATACACATAAAATAACGCAAATTTCTTTAAAAATATATGTACAAAAATGCACATAAAATAAAGTAAATTTGCATAAAAATATAAATACAAAACACACATTAAACAATGTAAATGCGTATATAATATGTATACAAAATACCTATCAATTATTCTAAATTCGTATCGAATTAAATTAAGAAAATGCCTATAAAATAATGTAATTTTGGATGAAAATATAATATTATATAGAAAATACACATAAAATAACCTAAATACAAATACAAATACACATATAAAATATTTTAAAATTGAAAGAAATTAATATAAAAAATAAACATAAAATAAGGTAAATTTGTAATGAAATATATGTTCAAAATACAATTAAAATAATGTAAATTTGTATGAAAATATATATACAAATACACATAAAATAACATGAATTTGTATAAAAATTTATTTTAAAAATAAACATTAAATAATGTAAATGCGTATAAAAATATATATATACATAGTACATATAAAATAATGTAAATTCGTATCAAAATAAATCAACAAAATACCAATAAAATAATATATATATGAATGAAAATAAATTTACAAAATACACATGACATAAGTAAAATTTGTATTAAAATATATACAAAAATACAGAGAAATAATTGGAATTTATATGAAAATAGATATACAAAATACACATAAAACTGGGGTAAACTTCTTTTGAAATATATATACAAAATACCCTTAAAATACTGTAAATTTTTGTCAAAATATATCAACAAATACACAAAAAATAACGTAAATTTGTAGAAAATATATATACAAAATACACATTAAATAATGGAAAAGTGTATAAAAATATATATACAAAATACGCCCAGAATAATGTAAAATCGTATCAAAATAAATGAACAGAATATCAATAAAATAATATAATTTTTTTATGAAAAAAAGATGCAAAATACCCATAAAATAACGCATATTTGTATAAAAATATATATACAAAAATACACATAAAATAATTAAATTTGTATTAAAATACATAACAAAATGCACATACAATAACATAAATTTATATTGAAATAGATATGCAAAATACACATCAAATAATGGAAATTTGTATTAAAATATATATACGAAAACATAAAATAGCGTAAATTTCTATGAAAATATATATAAAAAATACACATAAAATTATGTAAATACGAATAAAAATATATATACAAAATACACCTAAAATAATGTAAATTCGTATCAAATTCAATAATCTAAATTTCAATTAAAGAATGTATATATGTAGGAAAATAAATATACAAAATAATATATAAAATAGCTAAACTTTGTATAAAAATACATACAAAAATACATAAAAATAATTTCAATTTGTATGAAAATACAAATACAAAATACACATCAAATCAGATAAATTTGTATTGAAATACATATAAAAAATACTCATAAAATAATGTAAATTTGTATGAAAATATATAAACAAATAGACATAAAATAACGTATATAACTATAAAATATATATAGAAAATGTACATTAAATAATATAAATATGAAAAATAAAATATATACAAAATACACATAGAACAATGTTAAATCGTATCAAAATAAATACACAGAATATCAATAAAATAATGTAAAATTGTAAGAAAATTAAGATGCAAAATAATCATAAAAAAAGCACATTTTTATAAAAATATATATACAAAAATACACATCAAATAATTAAATTTGTATTGAAATAAATATACAAAATACACATACAATATGGTAGATTTTTATTGAAATAGACATCAAACAATGTAAATTTGTTGAAAAATATATATACGAATAAACATAAAAAACGTATATTTCTATAAAAATATATATAAAAAATACACATAAAATGATGTAAATACGTATAAATATATATATATATATATATATATACATATATATATATATATATATATATATATATATATATATATATATATATATATATATATATATATATATATATATATATATATATATATATATATATATATATATATATATATATATATATATATATATATATATATATATACACATAAAATAATGTAAACTCGTACCAAAATAAATAAACAAAATACCAATAGAAGAATGTGAATTTGTATGTATATAAATATACAAATAAAATAAAATAACGTAAATTTGTATAAATATATATACAAAAATACACAGTTTTAATTTAAATTTGTTTGAAAATAGATATCCAATATATATATATATATATATATATATATATATATATATATATATATATATATATATATATATATATATATATATATATATATATATATATATATATATATATATATATATATATATATATATATATATATATATATATATATATATATATATATATATATATATATATATATATATAAAATAAATTTGTGTTGAAATATATATAAAAAATACATAAAATAATATATATTTGTATCCAAATAATTAAACAAATACGCATATAATAACGTAAATTTGTTTTAAAATATATAAACAAAATACACATAAAGTAATGTAAATACGTAGAAAAATATATGTACAAAATGCACATAAAGTAAAGTAAACTCGTATCAAAATAAATCAACAAAATTTCAATAAAAGAATGTATATTTGTAGGAAAATATATACATAAAATACAAATAAAATAACTAAAATTTGTATAAAAATATATACAAAAATATACATATATAATTTAAATTTGTTTGAAAATAGATATGCAAAATACACTTAAAATTAGGCAGATTTATATTGAAATACATATATAAAATACACAAAAAATAATGTAAATTTTTATGAAAATATATAAACAAATACACATAAAATAACGTAAATTTGGATAAAATATATATTCAAAATATACATTAAATGATGTAAATATGTATAAAAATATATATACAAAATACACATAAAATAATGTTAAATCGTATCAAAATAAATAAACAGAATATCAATAAAATAATGTAAATTTGCATGAAAATAAAGATGCAAAATATCCATATAATAACGCATATTAGCATAAAATATATATACAAAAATACACATGAAATAATTAAATTTGTATTGAAATAAATATACAAAATGCACATACAATAAAGTAGATTTGTATTGAAATAGATATGCAAAATACACATCAATAATGTAAATGTGTATCAAAATATATATGCGAATACGCATAAAATAGAGTAAATTTCTATGAAAATATACATTCAAAATACATATAAAATGATGTAAATAGTATAAAAATATATATACAAAATAAACCTAAAATAATGTAAATTCGTATAAAAATAAATAAACAAAAATCCGATAAAACAACGTTTATTTGTAGGAAAATAAATATACAAAATACAAATAAAATAACGAAAATTTTTATAAAATATATACAAAAAAAACACAAATAATTTCAATTTGTATGAAAATATTTATACAAAATACACATATAATTAATTAAATTTGACGTTAGATACAAAATACACATAAAATAGTGTAAATTTGTATGAAATGAAAACAAATACACATAAAATAACGTACATTTGTACTAAATTTATATACAAAATACACATAGAATAATGCAAAATCGTATCAAAATAAATACACAGAATATCAATAAAATAATGTAAATTTGCAAGAAAATAAAGATGCAAAATACTCATAAAATAAAGCATGTTTTTATAAAAATACATATACACAAATGCACATTCAATAATTAAATTTGTATTAAAATTAGCATTTTCATACAAATTTTTATTATTTTATGTGTATTTTTGTATATATTTCATTACAAATCTACCTTATTTTATGATTATTTTGTATATTTATTTCATTCAATTTTAAATTATTTTTTGTGTATATTTGAATTTGTATTTAGGTTATTTTGTGTGTATTTTCTATATACAATTTCATCCAAAATTACATTATTTTATTGGTATTTTGTTAATTTAATTCGATACGAATTTAGATTATTTCATATGTATTTTGTATACATATTATTATACGCATTTACATTATTTAATATATGTTTTGTTTATATATTTTTATGCAGATTTACTTTATTTTATGTGCATTTTTGTACATATATTTTTATAGAAATTTGCGTTATTTTTTGTGTATTTTGTAGATGTTTTCTCATACTAATTTACATTCATTTATTAGTATTTTCTTTATTTATTTTGATACGAACTACATGATTATATATGTATTTTGTACATATTTTTTATACGTATATACATTATTTAATGTGTATTTTGTTTATATATTTTTATACAAATTTACGTTATTATATGTGTATAAATATTTTGATAGAAATTTACATTATTTTATGTATTTTGTATATATATTTCAATTCAAATTTATCTTTTTTGTGTGTATTTTGTATATATTTTCATACAAATTTTATTACTTTTGTGTATTTTTGCATATAGTTTTATATAAATTTACGTTATTTTATGTGTATTTTGTATATTTATATTTATACAAATACACATTCTTTTATTGGTATTTTGTTGATTTATTTTGATAGAATTTGCATTATTTTATGTGTATTTTGTATACATTTTTTTATATTTATTTCCATCATTTTATATGTATTTTGTATATATATTTTTATAGAAATCTACGTTATTTTATGTGTATTTGTATATATATTTTGAAACAAATTTATATTGTTTTATATGTATTTTGCATATCTATTTCAATACAAATTTACCTAATTGTATGTTCATTTTGCATATTTATTTTAATACAAATTCAAATATTTTTTGTGTATTTTGGTGTTATATTTTAATAAAAAATGCGTTATTTTATGGGTATTTTGCATTTTAATTTTCATACAAATTTACATTATTTTATTAATATTCTGTGTATTTATTTTGATACGATTTTACATTATTCTATTTGTGTTTTGGATATATTTTTTTTACATATATTTACATTATTCAATGTGTATTTTGTATATATATTTCATACAAATTTATATTATTTTAAGTATACAAAATACTTATAAAATAATGTAAATTCGTATCAAAATAAATAAACGAAATACCAATAAAAGAATGTGTATTTATATAAATATAAATATAGAAAATACACAAAAATAAAGTAAATTTGTATAAAACTATATACAAAAAAACACAAAAGTAACTAAATTTGTATGAAAATAGATATACAAGAAACACATAAAATAAGCTAAATTTGAATTGAAATATATTTACAAAATACATAAAATAATGTAAATTTGTATCAAAATATTTATACAAATACACATATAATAACGTAAATTTTTTTAAAAATATATAAACAAAATACTCATTAAATAATATAAATACGTATAAAAAATATGTACAAAATACACATATTATAATATAATTCGTATCAAAATAAATAAACAAAATACCAATGAAATAATGTAGTTTTGTATGAGAAAACATATGCAAAATACACATAAAATAACGCAAATTACTTTAAAAATATATGTACAAAAATGCACATAAAATAAAGTAAATTTGCATAAAAATATAAATACAAAACACACATTAAACAATGTAAATGCGTATATAATATGTATACAAAATACCTATCAATTATTCTAAATTCGTATCGAATTAAATTAAGAAAATGCCAATAAAATAATGTAATTTTGGATGAAAATATAATATTATATAGAAAATACACATAAAATAACCTAAATACAAATACAAATACACATACAAAATATTTTAAAATTGAAAGAAATTAATATAAAAAATAAACATAAAATAAGGTAAATTTGTAATGAAATATATGTTCAAAATACAATTAAAATAATGTAAATTTGTATGAAAATATATATACAAATACACATAAAATAACATGAATTTGTATAAAAATTTATTTTCAAAATAAACATTAAATAATGTAAATGCGTATAAATATATATATATATATATATATATATATATATATATATATATATATATATATATATATATATATATATATATATATATATATATATAAAATATACATATAAAATAATGTAAATTCGTATCAAAATAAATCAACAAAATACCAATAAAATAATATATATATGAATGAAAATAAATTTACAAAATACACATAACATAAGTAAAATTTGTATTAAAATATATACAAAAATACAGAGAAATAAAATAATTGGAATTTATATGAAAATAGATAATACAAAATACACATAAAACTGGGGTAAATTTCTTTTGAAATATATATACAAAATACCCTTAAAATACTGTAAATTTTTGTCAAAATATATCAACAAATACACAAAAAATAACGTAAATTTGTATAAAATATATATACAAAATACACATTAAATAATGGAAAAGTGTATAAAAATATATATACAAAATACGCCCAGAATAATGTAAAATCGTATCAAAATAAATGAACAGAATATCAATAAAATAATATAATTTTTTTATGAAAAGAAGATGCAAAATACCCATAAAATAACGCATATTTGTATAAATATATATATACAAAAATACACATAAAATAATTAAATTTGTATTAAAATACATAACAAAATGCACATACAATAAGATAAATTTATATTGAAATAGATATACAAAATACACATCAAATAATGGAAATTTGTATTAAAATATATATACGAAAACATAAAATAGCGTAAATTTCTATGAAAATCTATATAAAAAATACACATAAAATTATGTAAATACGAATAAAAATATATATACAAAATACACCTAAAATAATGTAAATTCGTATCAAATTCAATAATCTAAATTTCAATTAAAGAATGTATATATGTAGGAAAATAAATATACAAAATAATATATAAAATAGCTAAACTTTGTATAAAAATACATACAAAAATACATAAAAAAAAATTCAATTTGTATGAAAATACAAATACAAAATACACATCAAATCAGATAAATTTGTATTGAAATACATATAAAAAATACTCATAAAATAATGTAAATTTGTATGAAAATATATAAACAAATAGACATAAAATAACGTATATAAGTATAAAATATATATAGAAAATGCACATTAAATAATATAAATATGAAAAATAAAATATATACAAAATACACATAGAACAATGTTAAATCGTATCAAAATAAATACACAGAATATCAATAAAATAATGTAAAATTGTAAGAAAATTAAGATGCAAAATAATCATAAAAAAAGCACATTTTTATAAAAACTATATATAGAAAAATACACATCAAATAATTAAATTTGTATTAAAATAAATATACAAAATACACATACAATATGGTAGATTTTTATTGAAATAGACATCAAACAATGTAAATTTGTTGCAAAATATATATACGAATAAACATAAAAAACGTATATTTCTATAAAAATATATATAAAAAATACACATAAAATGATGTAAATACGTATAAATATATATATATATATATATATATATATATATATATATATATATATATATATATATATATATATATATATATATATATATATATATATACAAAATACACATAAAATAATGTAAACTCGTACCAAAATAAATAAACAAAATACCAATAGAAGAATGTGAATTTGTATGAAAATAAATATACAAAATAAAAATAAAATAACGTAAATTTGTATAAAACTCTATACAATAATACACAAAAGTAATTTAAATTTGAATGAAAATAGATATATATATATATATATATATATATATATATATATATATATATATATATATATATATATATATATATATATATATATATATATATATATATATATATATATATATAAAATAAATTTGTGTTGAAATATATATAAAAAATACATAAAATAATATATATTTGTATCCAAATAATTAAACAAATACGCATAAAATAACGTAAATTTGTTTTAAAATATATAAACAAAATACACATTAAATTATGAAATTACGTATACAAAATATATATAAAATACACTTATAATAATGTAAATTCGTATCAAAATACATAAACAAAATAATAATAAAAAATGTAAATTTGTATGAAAAAATATATACAAAATACACATAAAATAACTCAAATTTCTATAAAAATATATGTACAAAAACGCACAACAAATACTTTAAATTTGTATGAAAATAAATAAACAAAATACACATAAAATAATGCAAATTTATAATATAAAAAAGTACAAAATACACTTAAAATAATGTAAATTTGTATAAAAACAACAACACAAATGTACAAAAAACGAAGTAAAATTGTATAAAAAATATATAAACAAAACACATACTAAATAATGTAAATGCGTATTAATATATGAATAGAAAATACACATGAAATAATCTAAATTCGTATCGAAATAATTGAACAAAATACTGATAAAATAATGTAGATTTGAATGAAAATATATATAGAAAAAACACATAAAATAACGTAAATACAAATAAATATATACACAGAAAATAATATGAATTTTAATGAAAATAGATATAAAAATAAACATAAAATAAGGCAAATTTGTAATGAAATATATATACAAAATACACATAAAATAATGTAGATTTGTTTCAAAATATATATACGAATACACATAAAATAGCGTAGATTTCTATAGAAATATACATACAAAATACATATAAAATTATGTAAATCTGTATAAAAATATATATTCCAAATATACCTCAAATAATGTAAATTCGTATCAAAATAAATACACAAAATTCCGAAAAAAAGCGTATATTTGTAGGAAAATAAATATACAAAATACACATAAAATAACGAAAATTTATATAAAAAATATATACAAAAATACAATGTAAATTTGTTTAAAAATATATATACGATTACACATAAAATAATGTAGAGTTGTATAAAAACAACAACACAAATGTACACAAAACGGGGTAAAATTGTATAAAAAATATATAAAGAAAACACATACTAAATAATGTAAATGCGTATTAATATATGAATAGGAAATACACATGAAATAATCTAAATTCGTATCGAAATAATTGAACAAAATACTGATAAAATAATGTAGATTTGAATGAAAATATATATAGAAAATACACATAAAATAACGTAAATACAAATAAATATATACACAGAAAATAATATGAATTTTAATGAAAATAGATATAAAAATAAACATAAAATAAGGCAAATTTGTAATGAAATATATATACAAAATACACATAAAATAATGTAGATTTGTTTCAAAATATATATACGAATACACATAAAATAGCGTAGATTTCTATAGAAATATATATACAAAATACACATGAAATGATGTAAATACGTATAAAAATATATATACAAAATACCCATTAAATAATGTAAATTCGTGTCAAAATAAATAAAGAAAATATCAATAAAAGAATGTGTATTTTTATGAAAATACATATACAAAATACACATAAAATAACGTAAATTTGTATAAAACTATATACAAAAAGACACAAAAATCATTTCAATTTGTATGAAAATAAATATACAAAATACAAATAAAATTAGGTAAATTTGTATTGAAATACATATAAAAAATACACATAAAATAATGTAAATATGAATGAAAATATATAAACAAAAACACTTAAATTAACGTAAATTTGTATAAAATATATATACAAAATACTCATTAGTAATGTAAATATGTATAAAAAAAATATATACAAAACACAAATAGAATAATGTAAAATCGTATCAAAATAAATACACAGAATGTTAATAAAATAATGTAAATTTGTATGAAAATTAAGATGCAAAAAAAACATAAAATAATGCATTTTTTTTATTTAAATAAATTACCAAATTAAACATAAAATATTTGACTTTGAATTAAAATAAATATACAAAATGAACATACAATAAGGTAAATTTATATTAAACAGATAGCAAAATACATATAAAACAATATAAATTTGTTTCAAAATATATTTACGAATACACATAAAATAACGTAGATTTCTATAAAAATATATATACAAAATACACATAAAATGAAGGAAATACATATAAAAAAATGTATACAAAATACACATACAATAATGTAAATTCGAATCAAAATAAATCAAGAAAATACCAATAAAAGAATATGTATTTGTATAAATATAAATATACAAAATACACATAAAATAACGTAAATTTATATAAAACTATATACAAAAATACACAAAAGTAATAAAATTTGTATGAAAATAGATATACAAAATACACACAAAATAAGCTAAATTTGAATTCGAGTATATATACAAAATACATAAAATAATGTAAATTTGTATCAAAATATTTATACAAATACACATATAATAACGTAAATTCACATTAAATAATGTAAATGCGTATAAAAAAAATATGTACAAAATACACATATAATCATGTAATTCGTATCAAAATAAATAAAAAAATACCAATATATGAATGTAAATTTGTATGAGAAAACATCTACAAAATACACATTAAATAATGCAAATTTCTATAAAAAAAGATGTACAAAAATGCTCAAAAATTAAGTAAATATATATATATATATATATAGATATATATATATATATATATATATATATATATATATATATATATATATATATATATATATATATATATATATATATATATATATATATATATATATATATATATATATATATATATATATATATATATATATATATATATATATATATATATATATATATATATATATATATATATATATATATATATATATATATATATACAAAACTCACAATGAATAATGTAAATGCGTATAAAAATATGTATACAAAAAACCTATGAAATAATCTAAATTCGTATCGAATTAAATTAACAAAATACCAATAAAATAATGTAATTTTGGATGAAATTGTATATAGAAAATACACATAAAATAATAATGTAAATTTGTATCAAAATATATACGAATACACACAATAAAATAACGTAATTTTTTTATGAAAATATATATACAAAATACACATAAAATAATGTAAATACGTAGAAAAATATTTATACAAAATACACGTGAAAAAAAAGTAAACTCGTATCAAAATAAATAAACAAAATTCCACTAAAAGAATGTATATTTGTAGGAAAATATATATACAAAGTTCAAATAAAATAACTAAAATTTGTATAAAAATATACACAAAAATACACAAAAATAGTTTAAATTTGTTTGAAAATAGATATGCAAAATACACATAAAATTAGGGAAATTTGTATTAATATACATATACAAAATACACATAAAATAAAGTAAATTTGTATGAAAATATATATACAAATACACATAAAATAAAGTAAATATCCATAAAATATATATACATAATATACATTAAATAATGTATATATGTATGAAATATATATACAAAGTACACATAGAATATTGTAAAATCGTATCAAAATAAATAAACAGAATATCAATAAAATAATGTTAATTTGTATATGAAAATAAAGATGCAAAATACCGATAAAATAAAGCATATTTTAATAAAAATAAATATGCAAAAATACACATTGAATAATTGAATTTGTATTAAAATTAATATAAAAAATGCACATACAATAAGGTAAATTTGTATTGAAAAAATATGCAAAATACAAATAAAACTGTAAATTTGTTTCAAATATATATACGAATACACATAAAATAACGTAGACTTCTATAGAAATATATGTACAAAATACACCTGAAATAATGTAAATACGTACAAAATATATATACAAAATACACATTAAATAATGTAAACTCGCTTCAAAATAAATAAACAAAATATCAATAAAAGAATGTGTATTTGTATGAAAATAGATATACAAAATACACATAAAATAGCCTAAATTTGTATAAATCTATATACATAAATACACAAAAATAGTTTAAATTTGTATGAAAATAAATATACAAAATACACATAAAATTAGGTAAATTTGTATTTAAATACATATACAAAAAACACTTAAAATAATGTAAATTTGAATGAAAATATATTAACAAATACACTTAAAATGATGTAAATTTGTATAAAATATATATACAAAATACACATTAATAATGTAAATATGTATAAAAATATATATACAAAACACAAATAGAATAATGTAAAATCGTATCAAAATAAATACACAGAATATTAATAAAATAATGTAAATTTGTATGAAAATTAAGAGGCAAAATACCCATAAAATAACGCATTTTTTATAAAAATATATATAACAAAATACACATAAAATATTTAAACTTGTATTAAAATAAATATACAAAATGCACATAAAATAAGGTAAATTTGTGTTGAAATAAATATGCAAAATACATATAAAACAATGTAAATTTGTTTCAAAATATATATACGAAAACACATAATATAACGTAGATTTCTATAAAAATATATATACAAAATACACATAAAATTAAGTAAATACGTATAAAAAATGTATACAAAATACACATAAAATAATGTAAATTCGAATCAAAATAAATAAACAAAATACCAATAAAAGAATCTGTATTTGTATAAGTATAAATATACAAAATACACATACAAAATAAACATAAAATAACGTAAATTTGAAATGAAATATATGTACAAAATACACATAGAATAATGTAAATTTATATGAAAATATATATACAAATATACAAAAAATACCATGAATTTGTATAAAAATATATATTGAAAATAAATATTAAATAATGTAAATGCGTATACAAATATATATACAAAGGACATATAAAATAGTGTAAATTCGTATCAATATAAATCAACAAAATACCAATAAAATAATATATATTTGAATGAAAATAAATTTACAAAATACACATAACATAACTAAAGTTTGTATTAAAATATATACAAAAATACATAAAAATAATTTGTTTGTATGAAAATAGATATACAAAACACACATAAAATATTGTAAATTTGTGTCAAAATATATAAACAAATACACATAAAATAACGTAGAATAAAGTCAAATCGTATCAAAATGAATGAGCAGAATATCAATATTATAATGTAAATTTGTATGAAAATAAAGATGCAAAATACGCATAAAATAAAGCATATTTTTATAAAAATACATATACAAAAATACAAATAGAATAATTAAATTTGTATTAAAATTAATATACAAAATGCATATACAATAAGGTAAATATGTATTGAAAAAATATGCAACATACACGTACTTTTGTATATATATTTTTATACGCTTTTACATTATTTAATATATATTTTGAATATACATTTTATTCAAATTTAGCTTATTTTATGTGTATTTGTATATTTATTTCATATTTTCATTATTTAATGTGTATTTTTTATATATATTTTATACAAATTAACGTTATTTTAAGTGTATGTGTATTTTGTATATTTATATTTATACAAATACACATTCTTTTATTGGTATTTTGTTTATTTATTTTGATACGAATTTACATTATTTTATGTGTATTTTGTATACATTTTCTTATACGTATTTACTTCATTTTATGTGTATTTTGAATATATATTTTTATAGAATTCTACGTTATTTTATGTGTATTCGTATATATATTTTGAAACAAATTTACATTGTTTTATATGTATTTTACATATCTATTTCAATACAAATTTACCTTATTGTATGTGCATTTTGTATATTTATTGTAATACAAATTTAAATATTTGATGTGTATTTTGGTATATATATTTTTATAAAAAATGCGTTATTTAATGGGTATTTTGCATCTTTATTTTCATACAAATTTATATTGTTTTATTAATAATCTGTGTATTTATTTTGATACGATTTTACATTATTCTATTTGGGTTTTGTATATATTTTTTTATACACATTTACATTATTTAATGTGTATCTTGTATATTTTAAAGCATATTTACGTTATTTTATGCCCATCTGTTAAAATATTTTGATTCAAATTTACATTATTTTATGTATTTTGTATATATATTTCAATACAAATTTTGTTTATTTTATTTATATTTTGAATATCTATTTTCATACAAATTTAAATTACTTTTGTGTATTTTTGTATATAGTCTTATACAAATTTACGTTATTTTATGTTTATTTTGTATATTTTTTTTCATACAAATTCACATTCTTCTATTGGTATTTTGTTTATTTATTTTGCTACGAATTTACATTATTTTATGTGTATTTTGTATATATATTTTTATACGTATTTACATCATTTTATGAGTATTTTTTATTTGTATTTCTATAGAAATTTACGTTTTAGTTATGTGTATTCGTATATATATTTTGAAACAAATTTACATTGTTTGATGTGTGTTTTGCATATCTATTTCAATACAAATTTATCATATTGTATGTGCATTTTGTATATTTATTTTAATACAAATTTAATTATTTGATGTGTATTTTTGTATATATGTTTTTATAAAAATATGTTTTTTTTTAATGGGTATTTTGCATCTTTATTTTCATACAAACTTACATTATTTGATTGTTATTCTGTGTATTTATTTTGATACGATTTTACATTGTTTTATGTGTATTTTGTATATATTTTATTTTACATATTTACATTATTTAATGTGCATTTTCTATATATATTTTATACAAACATACGTTACTTTATGTTTATTTGTTTATATATTTTCATACAAATTTACATTATTTTATATGTATTTTGTATATGTATTTCAATACAAATTTACCTAATCTTATGTGGATTTTGTATATCTATTTTCATACAAATTGAAATTATTTTTGTCTTTTTTTGTATGTATTTTAATACAAATTTTAGGTTTTTTATATATTATTTTGTATATTGATTTTCCTACATATATATATATATATATATATATATATATATATATATATATATATATATATATATATATATATATATATATATATATATATATATATATATATATATATATATATATATATATATATATATATATATTTATACGTATATACATCATTTTATGTGTATTTTTTATATATATTTTCATAGAAATCTAGGTTATTTTACGTGTTGTCGTATATATTTTAATACAAATTTACCTTATTTGATGTGTATTTTGTATATCTATTTCAATAAAAATTTACCTTATTGTATGTGCATTTTGTATATTTATATTTATACAAATACATATTCTTTTATTGGTATTTTGTTTATTTATTTTGATACGATTTTACATTATTTTATGTGTATTTTGTATACATTTTTTTATACGTATTTACTTCATTTTATGTGTATTTTGTATATATTTTTATAGAAATCTACGTTATTTTATGTGTATTCGTATATATATTTTGAAACAAATTTACATTGTTTTCTATGTATTTTGCATATCTATTTCAATACAAATTTACCTTATTGTATGTGCATTTTTTATATTTATTTTAATATAAATTTTAATATTTTATGTGTATTTTGGTATATATATATTTTTTTATAAAAAATGCTTTATTTTATCGGCATTTTGCATCTTTATTTTCATACAAATATACATTATTTTATTAATATACTGTGTATTTTTTTTTATATAATTTTACATTCTTCTATTTGTGTTTTGTATATATTTTTTTTTATCCATATTTACATTATTTAATGTGTATTTTGTATATATATTTGATACAAATTTACATTATTTTAAGTGTATATGTTTATATATTTTCATTCAAATTTACATTATTTTATGTGTATTTTGTATATATATTTCAATACAAATTTACCTAATTTTATGTGTATTTTGTATATTTATTTTCATTCAAATTTAAATTATTTTTGTGTATTTTTGTATATAGTTTTATACAAATTTAGGTTATTTTATATGTATTTTGTTTATTTATTTTCATACAAATACACATTCTTTTATTGATATTTTGTTTATTTATTTTAACGCGAATTTACATTATTTAATGTGTATTTTGTATATATATTTTTATACGTATTTACATCATTTCATGTGTATTTTGTATATATATTTCTATAGAAATCTAAGTTATTTTATGTGTATTCGTATATAGATTTTGAAACAAATTTACACTTTTATGTGTATGTTGCATATTTTTTCAATACATATTTACCTTATTGTATATGCATTTTGTATATTAATTTTCATACAAATTTAATTATTCTATGTGTATTTTTGTACATGTATTTTTATAAAAATATGCTTTATTTTATGGATATTTTGCATCTTTATTTTTACGTTATTTTATTGATATTCTGCTCATTCATTTTGATACGATTTGACATTATTCTATGTGTATTTTGTATTTATTTTTCATACAAATTTACGTTATTTTATGTGTATTTGTTTATATATTTTGACACAAATTTACAATATTTTATGATTATTTTGTATATATATTTCAAAAGAAATTTACCTAGTTTTATGTGTATTTTGTATATCTATTTTCATACAAACTCTAATTATTTCTATGTATTTTTGTATATATTTTAATACAAATTTTAGTTATGTTATGTGTATTTTGTAAATTTATTTTCATTCAAATATATATTATTTTATTGGTATTTTGTTGATTTATATTGATAGGAATTTACATTATTTTATATGTACTTTGTATATATATTTTTATACGCATTTACATTATTTAATATTTATTTTGAATATATTTTTATTCAAATTCATGGTATTTTATGTGTATTTGTATATGTATTTGAATATAAATTTTCATTATTCTATGTGTATTTTGTACATATATTTAATTACAAATTTACCTTATTTTATGTTTATTTTGTATGTGTATTTTGTATATTTATATTTATACAAATACACATTCTTTTATTGGTATTTTATTAATTTATTTTGATTCGAATTTACATTATTTTATGTGTATTTTGTATACATTTTTTTAAACGTATTTACTTAATTTTATGTGTATTTTGTAAATATATTTTTATAGAAATCTACGTTATTTTATGTGTATTCGTATATATATTTTGAAACAAATTTACATTGTTTTATATGTATTTTTGCATATCTCTTTTAATACAAATTTACCTTATTGTATGTGCATTTTGTATATTTATTTCAATACAAATTTAAATATTTTATGTGTATTTTGGTATATATGTTTTTATAAGAAATGGGCTATTTTATGGGAATTTTGCATCTTTATTTTCATACAAATTTACATTATTTTATTAACATTCGGTGTATTTATTTTGATACGATTTTACATTATTCTATTTGTTTTTTGTAAATTTTTTTTATACATATTTACTTTATTTAATGTGTATCTTGCATATATATTTTATACAAATTTATTATCTATTATCTATTTTCATAGAAATACACATTCTTTTCATGATATTTTGTTTATTTATTTTGACACGAATTTACATTATTTAATATGTATTTTGTATATATATTTTTATTCGTATTTACATAATTTCATATGTATTTTGTATATATATTTCTATATATATATATATATATATATATATAAATATATATATATATATATATATATATATATATATATATATATATATATATATATATATATTTAGAAACAAATTTACTTTGTTTTATATGTATTTTTGAATATCTCTTTCAATACAAATTTACCTTATTGTATGTGCATTTTGTATATTATTTTAATACAAATTTAATTATTCTATGTGTATTTTTGTATATGTATTTTTATTAAAATATGCTTCATTTTATGGTTATTTTGCATCTTTATTTATATATATATATATATATATATATATATATATATATATATATATATTTATATATATATATATTTATATATATATATATATATATATATATATATATATATATACATATATATATATATATATATATATATATATATATATATATATATATATATATATATATATATAAATATATATATATATATATATATATATATATATATATATATTATACAAATGTACGTTAGTTTATGTGTATTTGTTTTCATTTCATACAAATTTACATTATTTTATGTGAATTTTGTATATATATTTAAATCCAAATTTAATTAATTACATGTGTATTTTGTATATCTATTTTCATACAAATTGAAATTATTTTTGTGTATTTTTGTATATATTTTTATATAAATTTTCGTTACTCTATGTGTATTTTGTACATCTATTTTCCTACAAATATACGTTCTTTTATCGGAGTTTTGTTTATTTATTTTGATACGAATTTACATTATTTATGTGTATTTTGCATATCTATTTCAATACAAATTTACTTTATTGTATGTGCATTTTGTATATTTATTTTAATACAAATATAATTATTTTATATGTATTTTTGTATATATATTTTTATACAAATATACGTTATTATATGGGTATTTTGCATCTTTATTTTCATACAAATTTACATTATCTTATTGATATTTTGTTTATTTATTTTGATACGATTTAACATTATTTTATGAGTATTTTGTATATATATTTTTATACATATTTAAAATTTTTAATGTATATTTTGTATATATATTTTATCCTAATTTACGTTATTTTATGTGTATTTGTTTATATATTTTCATATAAATTAACTTATTCTATATGTTTTTGTATATGTATTTCAATATAAATTTGCCTAAGTTTATTTGTATTTTGCATATCTATTTTCAAACAAATTTAAACTATTTTTGTGTATTTTTGTATATATTTTTATACAAATTTTAGTTATTTTATTTGTATTTTGTATATATATTCTCCTACAAATATACTTTCTTTTATTGGAATTTTGTTGATTTATTTTGATTCGAATTTACATTATTTTATGAGTATTTTGAATATATATTTTTCTACATATATACGTTTTTTATGTTTATTTTGTATATATGTATTTTTTAAAAATTTACGTTATTTTATTGTGTGTATTCGTATATATTTTGATACAAATTTTAAACAAATTCATGTTATTTTATGTTTATTTTTATATATATTTTCATACAAATTTACATTATTTTATGTGTATTTTGTACATATATTTCATTACAAATTTACCTATTTTATGTTTATTTTGTATATTTATTTCATTCAATTTTAAAATATTTTATGTGTATATTTGTATTTGTGTTTAGGTTATTTTATGTGTATTTTCAATATATATTTTCATCCATAACTACATTATTTTATTGGTATTTTGTTAATTTAATTCGATACTAATTTAGATTATTTCATAGGCATTTTGTATACATATTTTTATACGCATTTACATTATTTAATGTGTGCTATGTACATATATTTTTATGCAAATTTACTTTATTTTACGTGCATTTTTGTACATATATTTTTACAGAAATTTGCGTTATTTTATATGTATTTTGTATATATTTTCTCTTACAGATTTACATTAATTTATTAGTATTTTGTTTATTTATTTTGATACGAATTCCATTATTATATGTGTATTTTGTACATATTTTTATACGTATTTAAAGTATTTCATGAGTATTTTGTTTATATATTTTTATACAAATATACGTTATTATGTGTGTATTTGTATAAATATTTTGATACAAATTTCCATAATTTTATGTATTTTGTATATATATTTCAATTCAAATTTAGCTTATTTTATGTGTATTTTGTATATCTATTTTCATACAAATTAATTTACTTTTGTGTATTTTTGTATATAGTTTTATACAGATTTACGTTATTTTATGTGTATTTTGTATATTTATATTTATACAAATACACATTCTTTTATTGGTATTTTGTTTATTTATTTTGATTCGAGTTTACATTATTTTATGTGTATTTTGTATACATTTTTTTATACGTATTTACTTAATCTTATGTGTATTTTGTATATATATTTTTATAGAAATCAACGTTATTTTATGTGTTTTCGTATATATATTTTGAAACAAATTTACATTGTTTTATATGTATTTTTGAATATCTCTTTCAATACAAATTTATCTTACTGTATGTGCATTTTGTATATTTATTTCAATACAAATTTAAATATTTTATGTGTATTTTGGTAGATATATTTTTATAAAAAATGCGCTATTTTATGGAAATTTTGCATCTTTATTTTAATACAAATTTACATTATTTTATTGATATTCTGTGTATTTATTTTGATACGATTTTACATTATTCTATTTGTTTTTGTATATATTTTTTTATACACATTTACATTATTTAATGTGTTTTTTGCATATATATTTTATACAAATTTGTTATCAATTATCTATTTTCATACAAATACATATTCTTTTCATGATATTTTGTTTATTTATTTTGATACGAATTTACATTATTTAATATGTATTTTGTATATGTATTTTTATACGTATTTACATAATTTCATATGTATTTGGTATATATATTTCTTTAGAAATCTACGTTATTTTATTTGTGTTCGTATATATATTTTGAAACAAATTTACATTGTTTTATATGTATTTTTGAATATCTCTTTCAATACAAATTTACCTTACTGTATATGCATTTTGTATATTTATCTCAATACAAATTTAAATATTTTATGTGTATTTTGATATATATATTTTAAAAAAATGCGCTATTTTATAGGAATTTTGCATCTTTATTTTCATAAAAATTTACATTATTTAATTGATAGTCTGTGTATTTATTTTGATATGATTTTACATTATTCTATTTTTTTTTTGTATATATTTTTTTATACACATTTACTGTGTATTTACTGTGTATTTAATGAGTATCTTGCATATACGTTTAATACAAATTTACGTTATTTTAAGTGTATTTGTTTATATATTTTCATTCAAATTTACATTATTTGATGTGTATTTTGTATATGTATTTCAATACAAATTTACCTAATTTTATATGTATTTTGTATATTTCTTTTCATACAAATTTAAATTATTTTTGTGTATTTTTGTATATAGTTTTATACAAATTTAGGATATTTTATGTACGCATTTACATTATTTAATGTGTGTTTTGTATACATATTTTTATGCAAATTTACTTTATTTTATGTGCATTTTTGTGCATATATTTTTATAGAAATTTGCGTTATTTAATGTGTATTTGTATATGTTTTTTCATACAAATTTACATTATTTTATTGCTATTTTGTTTATTTATTTTGATACGAATTACATGATTATATATGTATTTTGTACATATTTTTTATACTTATTTACATTACTTAATGTGTATTTTGTTTAAATATTTTTAAACAAATCTGCGTTATTATATGTATTTGTATGAATATTTTGATACAAATTTACATTATTTTATGTATTTTGTATATACATTTCAATTCAAATTTAGCTTATTTTATCTGTATTTTGTATATCTATTTTCATACAAATTTAATTACTTCTGTGTATTTTTGTATATAGTTTTATACAAATTTACGTTATTTTATATGTATTTTGTATATTTATATTTATAAAAATACACATTCTTTTATTGGTATTTTGTTTATTTATTTTGATACGATTTTACATTATTTTATGTTTATTTTGTATACATTTTTTTATACGTATTTACTTCATTTTATGTGTATTTTGTATATATATTTTTATAGAAATCTACGTTATTTTATTTGTATTCGTATATATATTTTGAAACAAATTTACATTGTTTTATATGTATTTTGCACATCTATTTCAATACAAATTTACCTTATTGTATGTGCATTTTTTATATTTATTTTAATACAAATTTGAATATTTTATGTGTATTTTGGTATGTATATTTTTTTTTAAAAAATGCATTATTTTATGGGTATTTTGCATCTTTATTTTCATACAAATTTACATTATTTTATTAATATTGTGTATTTTTTTTGATACGATTTTACATTATTCTATTTGTGTTTTGTATTTTTTTTTATACATATTTACATTATTTAATGTGTATTTTGTATATATATTTGATACAAATTTAAGTTATTTTAAGTGTATATGTTTATATATTTTCATTTAAATTTACATTATTTTATGTGTATTTTGTATATATATTTTAATACAAACTTACCTATTTTATGTGTATTTTGTATATTTATTTTCATACAAATTTAAATTACTTTTGTGTATTTTTGTATATAGTTTTATACAAATTTAGGTTATTTTATGTGTATTTTGTATATCTATTTTCATACAAATACACATTCTTTTATTGATATTTTGTTTATTTATTTTGACGCGAATTTGCATTATTTAATGTGTAATTTGTATATATATTTTTATACGTATGTACATCATTTCATGTGTATTTTGCATATATATTTCTATAGAAATCTACGTTATTTTATGTGTATTCTTATATAGATTTTGAAACAAATTTACACTTTTATGTGTATTTTGCATATTTTTTCAATACAAATTTACCTTATTGTATATGCATTTTGTATATTAATTTTAATACAAAATTAATTACTCGATGTGTATTTTTGTATAAGTATTTTTATAAAAATATGCTTTATTTTATGGTATTTTGCATCTTTATTTTCATACAAATCTACATTATTTTATTGATATTCTTCTCATTCATTTTGATACGATTTGACATTATTCTATGTATATTTTGTATATATTTCTCATACAAATTTACGTTATTTTATGTGTATTTTTTTTTATATTTTGTCTCAAATTTACAATATTTTATGGGTATTTTGTATATATATTTAAAAAGAAATTTACCTAGTTTTATGTGTATTTTGTATATCTATTTTCATACAAACTCAAATTATTTCTATGTATTTTTGTATATATTTTAATACAAATTTTAGTTATGTTATGTGTATTTCGTAAATTTATTTTTATTCAAATATATATTATTTTAATGGTGTTTTGTTGATTTGTATTGATACGAATTTACATTATTTTATATGTACTTTGTATATATATTTTTATACGCATTTACATTATTTAATATTTATTTTGAATATATATTTTTATACAAATTCATGGTATTTTATGTGTATATCTATATATATTTTCATATAAATTTACATTATTTTATATGTATTTTGTACATATATTTTATTACAAATTTACCTTATTTTATGTTTATTTTGTATGTGTATTTTGTATATTTATATTTATACAAATACACATTCTTTTATTGGTATTTTGTTTATTTATTTTGATTCGAGTTTACATTATTTTATGTGTATTTTGTATACATTTTTTTTATACGTATCTACTTAATTTTATGTGTATTTTGTATATATATATTTTATAAAAATAAAGTTTTTTTATGTGTATTCGTATATATATTTTGAAACAAATTTAAATTGTTTCATATGTATTTTTGCATATCTCTTTCAATACAAATTTACCTTACTGTATGTGCATTTTGTATATTTATTTCAATACAAATTTAAATATTTTATGTGTATTTTGGTATATATATTTTTATAAGAAATGCGCTATTTTATTGGAATTTTGCATCTTTATTTTCATACAAATTTACATTATTTTATTAATATTCGGTGTATTTATTTTGATACGATTTTACATTATTCTATTTGTTTTTTGTATATACTTTTTTATACATATTTACATTATTTAATATGTATCTTGCATATATATTTTATACAAATTTATTATATATACACAAAAATAATTTAAATATGTATGAAAAGAAATATACAAAATACACATAAAATTAGGTAAATTTGTATTGAAATACATATAAAAAATACACATAAAATAATGTAAATTTGATAGAAAATATATAAACAAATACACTAAAAATATCGTAAATTTGTATAAAATATATATGCAATATACACATTAAATAATGTAAACGTGTATAAAAAAATATATACAAAAAACAAATACAATAATGTAAACTCGTTTCAAAATAAAAACACAGAATATCAATAAAATAATGTAAATTTGTATGAAAATAAAGATGCAAAATTCCCATAAAATAGCGCATTTTTTATAAAAATATATATAACAAAATACATATAAAATATTTAAATTTGTATTGAAATAAATATACAAAATGCATATACAGTAAGGTAAATTTGTATTGAAAGAGATATTCAAAAATACATAAATATACAAAATGCATATACAGTAAGGTAAATTTGTATTGAAAGAGATATTCAAAAATACATATAAAACAATATAAATTTTTTTCAAAATATATATACGAATACACATAAAATAACGAAGATTTGTAAAGAAATATATATACAAAATACATATGACATTAAGTGAATACGTATCAAAATATATATACAAAATACATATTAAATAATGTAAATTCGTGTCAAAATAAATAAACAAAATATCATAAAAAGAAAGTGTATTTGTATGAAAATAGATAATAGATAATAAATTTGTATAGTATATATATATGCAAGATACACATTAAATAATGTAAATATGTATATAAGAGTATATACAAAAAACAAATAGAATAATGTAAAATCGTATCAATATAAATACACCGAATATTAATAAAATAATGTAAATTTGTATGAAAATAAAGATGCAAAATTCCCATAAAATAGCGCATTTCTTATAAAAATATATATACTAAGATACACATAAAATATTTAAATTTGTATTGAAATAAATATACAAAATGCACATACAATAAGGTAAATTTGTATTGAAAGAGATATGCAAAAATACATATAAAACAATGTAAATTTGTTTCAAAATATATATACGAATACACATAAAATTAAGTAAATACGTATAAAAAAATGTATAGAAAAAACACATAAAATAATGTAAATTCGAATCAAAAGAAATAAACAAAATAACAATAAAAGAATGTGTATTTTTATAAATATAAATATACAAAATACACATACAAAATAAACATAAAATAAGGTAAATTTGTAATTAAATATATGTACAAAATACACATGAAATAATGTAAATTTATATAAAAATATATATACAAATACACATAAAATACCATGAATTTGTATAAAAATATATATTCAAAATAAATATTAAATAATGTAAATGCGTATAAAAATATATATACAAAGTACATATATAATAATGTAAATTCGTATCAATATAAATCAACAAAACACCAATAAAATTATATATATTTGAATGAAAATAAATTTACAAAATACACTTAACATAACTAAAATTTGTATTAAAATATATACAAAAATACATAAAAATAATTTGAGTTTGTATGAAAATAAATATACAAAATATTCATAAAACTAGGTAAATTTCTTTTGAAATATATATACAAAATACCCATAAAATATTGTAAATTTGTGTCAAAATATATAAACAAATACACATAAAATAACTTAAATTTGTATGAAAAATATATACAAATTACACATAGAATAATGTCAAATCGTATCAAAATGAATGAGCAGAATATCAATAAAATAATGTAAATTTGTATGAAAATAAAGATGCAAAATACCCATAAAATATTTTTTCAATACAAATCTACCTTATTGTATATGAATTTTGTATATTAATTTTAATACAAAATTAATTACTCGATGTGTATTTTTGTATAAGTATTTTTATAAATATATGCTTTATTTTATGGTATTTTGCATCTTTATTTTCATACATATCTACATTATTTTATTGATATTCTGCTCATTCATTTTGATACGATTCGACATTATTCTATGTGTATTTTGTATATATTTCTCATACAAATTTACGTTATTTTATGTGTATTTTTTATATATTTTGACATGTATTTTTGAATATCTCTTTCAGTACAAATTTACCTTACTGTATATGCATTTTGTATATTTATTTCAATACAAATTTAAATATTTTATGTGTATTTTGGTATATATATTTTTATAAAAAATGCGATAATTTTTTGGGAATTTTGCATCTTTATTTTCATACAAATTTACATTATTTTATTGATATTCTGTGTATTTATTTGATTCGATTTTACATTATTCTATTTGTTTTTTGTATATATTTTTTTATACACATTTACATTATTTAATGTGTATCTTGTATATATATTTCATACAAATTTACGTTATTTTAAGTGTATTTGTTTATATATTTTCATTCAAATTTACATTATTTGATGTGTATTTTGTATATGTATTTGAATACAAATTTACATAATTTTATGTGTATTTTGTATATTTCTTTTCAAATAAATTTAAATTATTTTTGTGTATTTTTTTATATAGTTTTATACAAATTTAGGTTATTTTATGTACGCATTTACATTATTTAGTGTGTTTTGTATATATATTTTTATGCAAACTTACCTTATTTTATGTGCATTTTTGTACATATATTTTTTTAGAAATTTGCGTTATTTGTATATGTTTTCTCATTCAAATTTACATTATTTTATTGCTATTTTGTTTATTTATTTTGATACGAATTACATGATTATTTATGTATTTTGTACATATTTCTTATACGTATTTACATTACTTAATGTGAATTTTGTTTATATATTTTTAAACAAATCTACGTTATTATATGTATTTGTATAAATATTTTGATACAGATTTACATTATTTTATGTATTTTGTATGTACATTTCAATTCAAATTTAGCTTATTTTAGCTGTATTTTGTATATCTATTTTCATACAAATTTAATTACTTTTGTGTATTTTTGTATATAGTTTTATACAAATTTACGATATTTTATGTGTATTTTGTATATTTATATTTATACAAATACACATTCTTTTACTGGTATTTTGTTTATTTATTTTGATACGATTTTTATGTGTATTTTGTATTCATTTTTTTATACGTATTTACTTAATTATATGTGTATTTTGTATATATTTTTATAGAAATCTACGTTATTTTATGTGTATTCGTATATATATTTTGAAACAAATTTACATTGTTTTATATGTATTTTGCATATCTATTTCAATACAAATTTACCTTATAGTATGTGCATTTTTTATTTTTATTTTAATACAAATTTTAATATTTTATGTGTATTTTGGTATATATATTTTTATAAAAAATGCGTTATTTTATGGCTATTTTGCATCTTTATTTTCATACAAATTTACATTATTTTATTAGAATTCTGTGTATTTATTTTTGATACGATTTTACATTATTCTATTTGTGTTTTGTATATATTTTTTTATACATATTTACATTATTTAATGTGTATTTTGTATATATATTTGATACAAATTTACGTAATTTTAAGTGTATATGTTTAGATATTTTCATTCAAATTTCCATTATTTTATGTATATTTTGTATATGTATTTCAATACAAATTTACCTAATTTTATGTGTACTTTGTATATTTATTTTCATACAAATTAAAAAAAAATTTGTATTTTTTTGTATATAGTTTTATACAAACTTAGATTATTTTATGAGTATTTTGTATATCTATTTTCATACAAATACACATTCTTTTATTGATATTTTGTTTATTTATTTTGTATATATATTTTTATACGTATTTACATCATTTCATGTGTATTTTGTATATATATTTCTATAGAA
This sequence comes from Eriocheir sinensis, assembly GCF_024679095.1. Lineage (NCBI taxonomy): Eukaryota > Metazoa > Arthropoda > Malacostraca > Decapoda > Varunidae > Eriocheir > Eriocheir sinensis. The sequence continues at coordinate 172,433 of NW_026112165.1, read as the reverse complement.
ATCTACGTTATTTTATGTGTATTCGTATATAGATTTTTAAACAAATTTACACTTTCATGTGTATTTTGCATATTTTTTCAATACAAATTTACCTTATTGTACAAAATACACATAGAATAATGTCAATTCGTATCAAAATGAATGAGCAGAATATCAATAAAATAATGTAAATTTGTATGAAAATAAAGATGCAAAATACCCATAAAATAAAGCATATGTTTATAAAAATACTGATACAAAAATACACATCGAATAATTAAATTTGTATTAAAATTAATATACAAAATGCGTATATAATAAGGTAAATTTGTATTGAAAAAATATACAACATACACGTTTACTCATACAAATTTATATTATTTTATTGGTATTTTTTTTATTTTTTTTGATACGAATTACATGATTATATGTATATTTTGTACATATTTTTTTACACGTATTTACATTATTTAATGTGCTTTTTGTTTATATATTTTCATACAAATTTACCTTATTATATGTGTATTTGTATAAATATTTTAATACAAATTTACTTTATTTCATGTATTTTGTATATATATTTCAATTCAAATTTAACTTATTTTATCTGTGTTTTGTATATCTATTTTCATACGAATTTAATTACTTCTGTGTATTTTTGTATATAGTTTTATACAAATTTACGTTATTTTATGTGTATTTTGTATATTTATATTTATACAAATACACATTCTTTTATTGGTATTTTGTTTATTTATTTTGATACGAATTTACATTATTTTATGTGTATTTTGTATACATTTTTTTATACGTTTTTACTTAATTTTATGTGTATTTTGTATATATATTTTTATTCAAATCTACGTTATTTTATGTGTGTTCGTATATATATTTTGAAACAAATTTACATTGTTTTATATGTATTTTGCATATCTATTTCAATACAGATTTACCTTATTGTATGTGTATTTTGTATATTTATTTTAATACAAATTAATTTTTTTATGTGTATTTTTGTATATATATTTTTATAAAAAAAATGCGCTATTATATGGGTATTTTGCTTCTTTATTTTCATACAAATTTACATTATTTTATTAATATTCTGTGTATTTATTTTGATACGATTTTACATTATTCTATTTGTGTTTTGTATATATTTTTTTTATACAAATTTACGTTATTTTAAGTGTATTTGTTTATGTATTTTCATTCAAATTTACATTATTTTATGTGTATTTTGTATATGTATTTCAATACAAATTTACCTAATTTTATGTGTATTTTGTATATTTATTTTCATACAAATTTAAATTATTTTTGTGAATTTTTGTAATTAGTTTTATACAAATTTATGTTATCTTATGTGTATTTTGTATATTTATTTTCATACAAATACACATTCTTTTATTGATATTTTGTTTATTTATTTTGACGCGAGTTTACATTATTTAATGTGTATTTTGTATATATATATTTATACGTATTTACATCCTCTCATGTGTATTTTGTATATTTAAAAAAAATGCGTTATTTTATGGGTATTTTGCATCTTTATTTTCACACAAATTTGCATTATTTTATTTACATTCTGTGTATTTATTATGATACGATTTTACATTATTCTTTTTGTGTTTTGTATATATATTTTTTATACATATTTACATTATTTAATGAGTATTATGTATATTTATTTTATACAAATTTACGTTAATTTAAGTGTATTTGTTTATATATTTTCATTCAAATTTACATTATTTTATGTGTATTTTGTATATGTATTTCTATACAAATTTACCTAATTTTATGTGTATTTTGTATATTTATTTTCATACAAATTTAATTTATTTTTGTGTATTTTTATATATAGTTTTATACAAATTTACGTTATTTTATGTGTATTTTGTATATGTATTTTCATACAAATACACATTCTTTTATTGATATTTTCCTTATTTATTTTGATACGAATTTACATTATTTAATGTGTATTTTGTATATATATTTTTATACGTATTTACATCATTTCATGTGTATTTTGTATATATATTTCTATAGAAATCTACGTTATTTTATGTGTATTCGTATATATATTTTGAAACAAATCTACTTCATTTTATGTGTATTTTGTATATATTTTTATAGAAATCTACGTTATTTTATGTGTATTCGTATATATATTTTGATACGATTTTACATTTTTTTATATGTATTTTGTACATGTATTTAAAGACAAATTTAACTAATTATATGTGTATTTTGTATATCTATTTTCAAACAAATTGAAAATATTTTTTTTTATTTGTATAAATTTTTATACAAATTTTCGTTATTTTATAATGTATACAAAATACCAATGAAATAATCTAAATTCGTGTCGAATCAAATTAACAAAATACCAAAAAAATAATGGAATTTTGGATGAAAATATATATAGAAAATACATATAAAATAACCTAAATACAAATACAAATATACACATAAAATAATTTAAAATTGAATGAAATAAATATACAAAATAAACATAAATAAGGTAAATTTGTAATGAAATATATGTACAAAATACACATAAAATAATATAAATTTGTATGAAAATATAAATACAAATACACATAAAATAACATGAATTAGTATAAAAATATATATTCAAAATAAACATTAAATAATGTATAAAAATATATATACACAATAAAGTAAATTTGTATTGAAATAGATATGCAAAATGCACATAAATAATGTAAATTTGTATCAAAATATATATACGAATACACCTATAATAGAGTAAATTTCTATGAAAATATACATTCACAATACATATCAAATGATGTAAATAAGTATAAAAATATATATATCAAATACACCTAGAATAATGTAAATTCGTATCAAAATAAATAAACAAAATTCCGATAAAAAACGTATATTTGTAGGAAAATAAATACCCAAAATACACATAAAATAACGAAAATTTGTATAAAAATATATACAAAGAAAAAAAAATATCAATTTGTATGAAAATAGATGTACAAAATACACGTAAAATTATGTAAATTTGTATGAAACGAAAACAAATACACATAAAATAACGTACATTTGTATAAAATATATATACTAAATACACATAGAATAATGTAAAATCGTATCAAAATAAGTACACAGAATATCAATAAAATAATTTAGATTTGTATGAAAATAAAGATGAAAAATACCCATAAAATAAAGCATATTTAAAAAAAAAAATACATATACAAAAATACACATAGAATAATTAAATTTGTATTAAAATTAATATACAAAATGCACATACAATAAGGTAAATTTGTATTGAAAAAATACGCACAATACACATAAAACAGTGTAAATTTGTTTCAAAATATATATACGAATACACATAAAACAACGTTGATTTCTATAGGAATATATATACAAAATACACATGAAATGATGTAAATACGTTTAAAAATATATATACAAAATACTCATTAAATAATGTAAATTCGCATCAAAATAAATAAACAAAATATCAATAAAAGAATGAGTATTTGTATGAAAATAGATATTCAAAATACACATAAAATAACCTAAATTTGTATCAAACTATATACAAAAATACACAAAAATATTTTAAATTTGTATGAAAATAAATATACAAAATACACATAAAATTAGGTAAATTTGTATTGAAATACATATACAAAATACACATAAAATAATGTAAATTTGAATGAAAATACATAAACAAATACACTTAAAATAACGTAAATTTGTATAAAAAAATATATACAAAACACAAATAGAATAATGTAAAATCGTATCAAAATAAATACACAGACTATTAATAAAATAATGTAAATTTGTATGAAAATAAAGAGGCAAAATACCCATAAAATAACGCATTTCTTTTTATTTATAAAAATATATATACCAAAATACACATAAAAAAATTACATTTGTATTAAAATAAATATATGAAAAAGCCATACAATAAGGTAAATTTGTATTGAAATAGATTTGCAAAATACATATAAAACAATGTAAATTTGTTTGAAAATATATATACGAATACACATAAAATAACGTAGATTTCTATAAAAATATATATACAAAATACACATAAAATGAAGTAAACTCGTATAAAAAATGCATACAAAATACACATAAAATAATATAAATTTGTATCAAAATAAATAAACAAAATACCAATAAAAGAATGTGTATTTGTAATACACATATAATTAGTTAAATTTGTATTTTAATACATGTACAAAATACACAAAATTATGTAAATTTGTATGAAATGAAAACAAATACACATAAAATAACGTACATTTGTATAAAATATATATACAAAATACACATAGAATAAAGTAAAACCGTATCAAAATAAGTACAGAGAATATTAATAAAATAATTTAAATTTGTATGAAAACAAAGATGCAAAATACCCATCAAATAAAGCATATTTAAAAAAAAAATACATATACAAAAATACACATAGAATAATTAAATTTGTATTAAAATTAATATACAAAATGCACATACAATAAGGTAAATTTGTATTGAAAAAATACGCAAAATACACATAAAACAGTGTAAATTTGTTTCAAAATATATATACGAATACACATAAAATAACGTTGATTTCTATAGGAATATATATACAAAATACACATGAAATGATGTAAATACGTATAAAAATATATATACAAAATACACATTAAATAATGTAAATTCGCGTCAAAATAAATAAACAAAATATTATTAAAAGAATGTGTATTTGCATGAAAATAGATATACAAAATACTCATAAAATAACCTGTTTGAATAAAACTATATACAAAAATACACAAAAATAATTTAAATTTGTATGAAAATAAATATACAAAATACACATAAAATTAGATAAATTTGTATTGAAATACATATACAAAATACACATCAAATAATGGAAATTTGAATGAAAATATATAAACATATACACTTAAAATAACGTAAATTTGTATCAAATATATATATACAAAATACACATTAAATAATGTAAATATGTATAAAAAAATATATACAAAACACAAATAGAATAATGTAAAATCGTATCAAAAATAAATACACAGAATATTAATAAAATAATGTAAATTTGTATGAAAATAAAGATGCAAAATAGCCATAAAATAACGCATTTTTTATAAAAATATATATACCAAAATACACATAAAATATTAAAATTTGTATTAAAATAAATATAAAAAATGCACATACTATAAGGTAAATTTGTATTGAAAAAGATATGCAAAATACATATAAAACAATGTAAATATGTTTCAAAATATATATACGAATACACATAAAATAACGTAGATTTCTATAAAAATATATACAAAATACACATGAAATGAAGAAAATACGTATTAAAAAATGAATACAAAATACACATAAAAATCGTATCAAAATAAATAAACAAAATACCAGTAAAAGAATGTGTATTTTTTTAAATATAAATATACAAAATACACATAAAATATCGTAAATTTGTATAAAACTATATACAAAAATACACAGAAGTAATTAAATTTGTATGAAAATATATATAGAAAATACAGCTAAAATAAGCTAAATTTGAATTGAAATGTACGTACAAAATACATAAAATAATGTAAATCTGTATCAAAATATTTATACAAATACATATAATAACGTAGATTTGTTTAAAAATATATAAACAAAATACACATTATGTAATGTAAATACGTATAAAAAATATGTACAAAATACACACAATTTAAATACTTTTGTGTATTTTTGTATATAGTTTTATATAAATTTACGATATTTTATGTGTATTTTGTATATTTATTTTTATACAAATACACATTTTTTTATTGGTATTTTGTTTATTTATTTTGATACGAATTTACATTATTTTGTGTGTATTTTGTATACATTTTTTTATACGTATTTACTTCATTTTATGTGTATTTTGTATATATATTTTTATAGAAATCTACGTTATTTTATTTGTATTCGTATATATATTTTGAAACAAATTTTACATTGTTTTATATGTATTTTGCATATCTATTTCAATATAAATTTACCTTATTGTATGTGCATTTTGTATATTTATTTTAATACAAATTTAAATTTTTTATATGTATTTTGGTATATATATTTTAAAAAAGTATGCGTTATTTTATGGGTATTTTGCTCCTTTATTTTCATACAAATTTACATTATTTTATTAATATTCTGTGTATTTATTTTGTTACGATTTTACATTATTCTATTTGGGTTTTGTATATATTTTTTTTATACATATTTACAATACTTAATGTGTATTTTGTATATATATTTTATACAAATTTACGTTATTTTAAGTGTATTTGTTTATGTATTTTCACTCAAATTTACATTATTTTATGTGTATTTTGTAAATGTATTTCAATACAAATTTACCTAATTTTATGTGTATTTTTTATACTTATTTTCAAACAAATTTAAATTATTTTTGTGTAGTTTTGTATATAGTTTTATACAAATATACGTTATTTTATGTGTATTTTGTATATCTATTTTCATACAAATACACATTCTTTTATTGATATTTTGTTTATTTATTTTGACACGAATTTACATTATTTAATGTCTATTTTATATACGTATTTTATACGTATTTATAGCATCTCAAGTGAATTTTGTATATATATTTCTATAGAAATCTGCGTTATTTTATATGTATTCGTATATATATTTTGAAACAAATTTACATTGTTTTATGAGTATTTTGCATATTTTTTTTATAAAAATCTACCTTATTGTATGTGCATTTTGTATATTAATTTTACTACAAATTTAATTATTGAATGTGTATTTATGTATATGTATTTTTATAAAAATATACTTTATTTTATTGGTATTTTGCATCTTTATTTTTAATTCAAATTTACATTATTTTATTGATATTTTGTGTATTTATTTTGATACGATTTTACATTATTTTCTATGTGTATTTTGTATATATATTTAATACAAATGTACGTTATTTTATGTGTATTTGTTTTCATTTCATACAAATTTTCATTATTTTATGTGTATTTTGTACATGTACAAATATGTACAAATTTAACTAATTATATGTGTATTTTGTATATCAATTTTCATAAAAATTGAAATTATTTTTGTTTTTTTTTTGTATATATTTTTATACAAATTTTCGTTATTTTATGTGTATTTTGTATATTTATTTTCCTACAAATATACGTTCTTTTATCGGAATTTTGTTTGTTTATTTTAATACGAATTTACATTATTTTAGGTGTATTTGGTATATATATTTTTATACTATTTACATCATTTTATATGTATTTTGTATGTATATTTTCATAGAAATTTACTCTATTTTATGTGTATTCGTATATATATTTTGATACAAATTAACATTATTGATGTGTATTTTGCGTATGTATTTCAATACAAATTTACTTTATTGTATATGCATTTTGTATATTTATTTCAATACAAATTTAATTATTTCATGTGTATTTTTGTATATATATATATATATATATATATATATATATATATATATATATATATATATATATATATATATATATATATATATATATATATATATATATATATATATATATATATATATATATATATATATATTTATGCATATATGCGTTATTAGATGGGTATTTTGCATCTTTATTTTCATACAAATTCAAATTATTTTATTGATATTCTGTTTATTTAATTTGATACGATTTAACATTATTCTATGTGTATTTTGTATATATATTTTTATACATATTTACATTATTTAATGTATATTTTGTATATATATTTTATCCAAATTTACGTTATTTTATGTGTATTTGTTTATATATTTTCATACAAATTTACATTATTTTATGTGTATTTTGTATATGTATTTCACTACAAATTTGCCTAACTTTATCTGTATTTTGCATATCTATTTTCAAAAAAATTTAAATTATTTTTGTGTATTTTTGTATTTTTTTTATACAAATTTTAGTTATTTTATTTGTATTTTGTATATATATATTCCTACTAATATACAATCTTTTATTATAATTTTGTTTATTTATTTTGATACGAGTTTACATTATTTTATGTGTATTTTGTATATATATTTTTCTACGTATTTACATTATTTTATGTGTATTTTGTATATATTTTTAATAAAATTTACATTATTTTATTGTGTATTCCTATTTATTTTGATACAAATTTTATGCAAATTCATGTTATTTTATGTGTATTTGTATATATATTTTCATACAGATTTATATTATTTTACGGGTATTTTTACATATTTTTCATTACAAATTTACCTTATTTTATGATTATTTTGTATATTTATTTCATTCATTTTAAATTATTTTATGTGTATATTTGTATTTGTATTTACGTAATTTTATATGTATTTTCTATATATATTTTCATCCAAAATTACATTATTTTATTGGTATTTTCTTTATTTAACTCGATACGAATTTAGATTTTTTCATAGGTATTTTGTATACATATGTTTATACTCGTTTACATTATGTAATGTGTTTTGTATATATTTTTTAATGCAAATTTATTTTATGTGCATTTTTGTACATATATTTTTATAGAAATTTATTTATTTTATGTGTATTTTGTATATGTTTTCTCATAAAAATTTACATTATTTTATTGGTATTTTGTTTATTTATTTTGATACGAATTACATGATTATATGTGTATTTTGTATATATTTTTTTATACGTAATTACATTATTTAAGGTGTAATTTTTTTTGTATATTTTTATAAAAAATTTACGTAATTATATGTGTATTTGTAAAAATATTTTGATACAAATTTACTTTATTTTATGTATTTTGTACATATATTTCAATTCAAATTAAGCTTATTTTGTGTGTATTTTGTATATCTATTTTCATACAAATTTAATTACTTTTGTGTAACTTTGTATATTGTTTTATATATATTTACCTTATTTTATGTGCATTTTGTATATTTATATTTATACAAATACACATAAAATAAAGTAAATTTGCATAAAAATAAATATACAGAGCACACATTAAATAATGTAAATGAGTATAAAAATATGTATACAAAATACCTATGAAATAATCTAAATTCGTATCGAATTAAACTAACAAAATACCAATAAAATAATGTAATTTTTGATGAAAATATATATAGAAAATACACATAAAATAACCTAAATACAAATATATATATACACATAAAATAATTTAAAATTGAAGGAAATAAATATTCAAAATAAACATAAAATAACGTAAATTTGTAATGAAATATATGTAAAAATGCACATAAAAAATAATGTAGATTTGTATGAAAATATATATACAAATACACATAAAATAACATGAATTTGTATAAAATTTGTATCAAATTATATACGAATACACACAATAAAATAAAGTAAATTTTTATGAAAATATATATACAAAATACACATAAAATAATGTAAATATGTAGAAAAATATATATACAAAATACACATAAAATAAAGTAAACTCGTATCAGAATAAATAGATAAAACTCCAATAAAACAATGTATATTTGTAGGAAAATATATATAGAAAATACAAATCAAATAACTAAAATTTGTAAAAAAAATATATACAAAAACACACAAAAATTATTTAAATTTGTTTGAAAATAGATATGCAAAATACACATAAAATTAGGCAAATTTGTATTGAAATACATATACAAAATACACATAAAATAATGTAAGTTTGAATGAAAATATATAAACAAATACACTTAAAATAATGTAAAATTTTATGAAATATATATACAAAATACACATTAAATAATGTAAATATGTATAAAAAAATGTGTACAAAATACACATAAAATAATGTAAACTCGTATCGAAATAAATAAACAAAATACTAATAAAAGAATGTGTATTTGTATAAATATAAATAAACAAAATACACATAAAATAACGTAAATTGATATAAAAGTATATACAAAAATACCCCAAATTATTTAAATTTGTATGAAAATAGATATACAAAATACACATAAAATAACTCATATTTAAAAAAAATATATACAAAAATACACATGAAATAATTAAATTTGTATTAAAATAAATATACAAAATACACATACTATAAGGTAACTTTGTATTGAAATACAAATGCAAAATACACATAAAATAATGTAAATTTGTATCAAAATAGATACAAATACACACAATAAAATAACGTAAATTTTTATGAAAATATATATACAAAATACACATCAAATAATGTAAACACGTAGAAAAATACATATACAAAATACACATAAAACAATGTAAATTCGTATCAAAATAAATAAACAAAATTCCAATAAAAGAATGTATATATGTAGGAATATATATATATATATATATATATATATATATATATATATATATATATATATATATATATATATATATAAATATATATATATATATATATATATATATATATGTATATATATATATATATATATATATATATATATATATATATATATATATATATACAAAATGCACATACAATAAGGTAAATTTGTATTGAAAAAATATGCAAAATACACATAAAACAATGTATATTTGTTCCAAAATAAATATACGAATACACATAAAATAACGTAGATTTCTATAGAAATATATATACAAAAAATAGATGAAATGACGTAAATACGTTTAAAAATATATATACACAATACTCATTAAATAATGTAAATTCGTGTCAAAATAAATAAACAAAATATCAATAAAAGAATGTGTATTTGTAATACACATATAATTAGTTAAATTTGTATTTTAATACATGTACAAAATACACATAAAATTATGTAAATTTGTATGAAATGAAAACAAATACACATAAAATAACGTACATTTGTATAAAATATATATACAAAATACACATAGAATAAAGTAAAACCGTATCAAAATAAGTACAGAGAATATTAATAAAATAATTTAAATTTGTATGAAAACAAAGATGCAAAATACCCATCAAATAAAGGATATTTTTATAAAAATACATATTCAAAAATACACATAGAATAATAAAATTTATATTAAAATTAATATACAAAATGCACATAAAATAAGGGAAATTGGTATTGAAAAAATATACAAAATACACATAAAACAGTGTAAATTTGTTTCAAAATATATATACGAATACACATAAAATAACGTTGATTTCTATAGGAATATATATACAAAATACACATGAAATGATGTAAATACGTATAAAAATATATATACAAAATACACATTAAATAATGTAAATTCGCGTCAAAATAAATAAACAAAATATTATTAAAAGAATGTGTATTTGCATGTAAATAGATATACAAAATACTCATAAAATAACCTGTTTGAATAAAACTATATACAAAAATACACAAAAGTAATTTAAATTTGTATGAAAATAAATATACAAAATACACATAAAATTAGATAAATTTGTATTGAAATACATATACAAAATACACATCAAATAATGGAAATTTGAATGAAAATATATAAACATATACACTTAAAATAACGTAAATTTGTATCAAATATATATATATACAAAATACACATTAAATAATGTAAATATGTATAAAAAAAATATATACAAAACACAAATAGAATAATGTAAAATAGTATCAAATTAAATACACAGAATATTAATAAAATAATGTAAATTTGAAAATAAAGATGCAAAATAGCCATAAAATAACGCATTTTTAAAAAAAAATATATAAACCAAAATACACATAAAATATTAAAATTTGTATTAAAATAAATATAAAAAATGCACATACTATAATGTAAATTTGTATTGAAAAAGATATGCAAAATACATATAAAACAATGTAAATTTGTTTCAAAATATATATACGAATACACATAAAATAACGTAGATTTCTATAAAAATATATACAAAATACACATGAAATGAAGAAAATACGTATTAAAAAATGAATACAAAATACACATAAAAATCGTATCAAAATAAATAAACAAAATACCAGTAAAAGAATGTGTATTTTTTTTAAATATAAATATACAAAATACACATAAAATATCGTAAATTTGTATAAAACTATATACAAAAATACACAGAAGTAATTAAATTTGTATGAAAATATATATAGAAAATACAGGTAAAATAAGCTAAATTTGAATTGAAATGTACGTACAAAATACATAAGATAATGTAAATCTGTATCAAAATATTTATACAAATACATATAATAACGTAGATTTGTTTAAAAATATATAAACAAAATACACATTATGTAATGTAAATACGTATAAAAAATATGTACAAAATACACACAATTTAAATACTTTTGTGTATTTTTGTATATAGTTTTATATAAATTTACGATATTTTATGTGTATTTTGTATATTTATTTTTATACAAATACACATTTTTTAGTATTTTGTTTATTTATTTTGATGCAATTTATTATTTTGTGTGTATTTTGTATACATTTTTTTATACGTATTTACTTCATTTTATGTGTATTTTGTATATATATTTTTATAGAAATCTACGTTATTTTATTTGTATTCGTATATATATTTTGAAACAAATTTTACATTGTTTTATATGTATTTTGCATATCTATTTAAATATAAATTTACCTTATTGTATGTGCATTTTGTATATTTATTTTAATACAAATTTAAATTTTTTATATGTATTTTGGTATATATATTTTAAAAAAGTATGCGTTATTTTATGGGTATTTTGTCTTTATTTTCATACAAATTTACATTATTTTATTAATAGTATTTATTTTATTTTACATTATTCTATTTGGGTGTTGTATATATTTTTTTTATACATATTTACAATACTTAATGTGTATTTTGTATATATATTTTATACAAATTTTACGTTATTTTAAGTGTATTTGTTTATGTATTTTCACTCAAATTTACATTATTTTATGTGTATTTTGTAAATGTATTTCAATACAAATTTACCTAATTTCATGTGTATTTTTTATACTTATTTTCAAACAAATTAAAATTATTTTTGTGTAGTTTTGTATATAGTTTTATACAAATATACGTTATTTTATGTGTATTTTGTATATCTATTTTCATACAAATACACATTCTTTTATTGATATTTTGTTTATTTATTTTGACACGAATTTACATTATTTAATGTCTATTTTATATATATATTTTTATACGTATTTATTTAAATTTGTATGAAAATAAATATACAAAATACACATAAAATTAGATAAATTTGTATTGAAATACATATACAAAATACACATCAAATAATGGAAATTTGAATGAAAATATATAAACATATACACTTAAAATAACGTAAATTTGTATCAAATATATATATATACAAAATACACATTAAATAATGTAAATATGTATAAAAAAATATATACAAAACACAAATAGAATAATGTAAAATCGTATCAAAAATAAATACACAGAATATTAATAAAATAATGTAAATTTGTATGAAAATAAAGATGCAAAATAGCCATAAAATAACGCATTTTTTATAAAAATATATATACCAAAATACACATAAAATATTAAAATTTGTATTAAAATAAATATAAAAAATGCACATACTATAAGGTAAATTTGTATTGAAAAAGATATGCAAAATACATATAAAACAATGTAAATATGTTTCAAAATATATATACGAATACACATAAAATAACGTAGATTTCTATAAAAATATATACAAAATACACATGAAATGAAGAAAATACGTATTAAAAAATGAATACAAAATACACATAAAAATCGTATCAAAATAAATAAACAAAATACCAGTAAAAGAATGTGTATTTTTTTAAATATAAATATACAAAATACACATAAAATATCGTAAATTTGTATAAAACTATATACAAAAATACACAGAAGTAATTAAATTTGTATGAAAATATATATAGAAAATACAGGTAAAATAAGCTAAATTTGAATTGAAATGTACGTACAAAATACATAAGATAATGTAAATCTGTATCAAAATATTTATACAAATACATATAATAACGTAGATTTGTTTAAAAATATATAAACAAAATACACATTATGTAATGTAAATACGTATAAAAAATATGTACAAAATACACACAATTTAACTACTTTTGTGTATTTTTGTATATAGTTTTATATAAATTTACGATATTTTATGTGTATTTTGTATATTTATTTTTATACAAATACACATTTTTTTATTGGTATTTTGTTTATTTATTTTGATACGAATTTACATTATTTTGTGTGTATTTTGTATACATTTTTTTATACGTATTTACTTCATTTTATGTGTATTTTGTATATATATTTTTATAGAAATCTACGTTATTTTATTTGTATTCGTATATATATTTTGAAACAAATTTTACATTGTTTTATATGTATTTTGCATATCTATTTCAATATAAATTTACCTTATTGTATGTGCATTTTGTATATTTATTTTAATACAAATTTAAATTTTTTATATGTATTTTGGTATATATATTTTAAAAAAGTATGCGTTATTTTATGGGTATTTTGCTCCTTTATTTTCATACAAATTTACATTATTTTATTAATATTCTGTGTATTTATTTTGTTACGATTTTACATTATTCTATTTGGGTGTTGTATATATTTTTTTTATACATATTTACAATACTTAATGTGTATTTTGTATATATATTTTATACAAATTTTACGTTATTTTAAGTGTATTTGTTTATGTATTTTCACTCAAATTTACATTATTTTATGTGTATTTTGTAAATGTATTTCAATACAAATTTACCTAATTTCATGTGTATTTTTTATACTTATTTTCAAACAAATTAAAATTATTTTTGTGTAGTTTTGTATATAGTTTTATACAAATATACGTTATTTTATGTGTATTTTGTATATCTATTTTCATACAAATACACATTCTTTTATTGATATTTTGTTTATTTATTTTGACACGAATTTACATTATTTAATGTCTATTTTATATATATATTTTTATACGTATTTATAGCATCTCAAGTGAATTTTGTATATATATTTCTATAGATATCTTCGTTATTTTATGTGTATTCGTATATATATTTTGAAACAAATTTACATTGTTTTATGAGTATTTTGCATATTTATTTAATAAAAATCTACCTTATTGTATGTGCATTTTGTATATTAATTTTACTACAAATTTAATTATTGAATGTGTATTTATGTATATGTATTTTTATAAAAATATACTTTATTTTATTGGTATTTTGCATCTTTATTTTTAATTCAAATTTACATTATTTTATTGATATTTTGTGTATTTATTTTGATACGATTTTACAATATTTTCTGTGTATTTTGTATATATATTTAATACAAATGTACGTTATTTTATGTGTATTTGTTTTCATTTCATACAAATTTTCATTATTTTATGTGTATTTTGTACATGTACAAATATGTACAAATTTAACTAATTATATGTGTATTTTGTATATCAATTTTCATAAAAATTGAAATTATTTTTGTTTTTTTTTTTGTATATATTTTTATACAAATTTTCGTTATTTTATGTGTATTTTGTATATTTATTTTCCTACAAATATACGTTCTTTTATCGGAATTTTGTTTGTTTATTTTAATACGAATTTACATTATTTTAGGTGTATTTGGTATATATATTTTTATACTATTTACATCATTTTATATGTATTTTGTATGTATATTTTCATAGAAATTTACTCTATTTTATGTGTATTCGTATATATATTTTGATACAAATTAACATTATTGATGTGTATTTTGCGTATATATTTCAATACAAATTTACTTTATTGTATATGCATTTTGTATATTTATTTCAATACAAATTTAATTATTTCATGTGTATTTTTGTATATATATATATATATATATATATATATATATATATATATATATATATATATATATATATATATATATATATATATATATATATATTTATGCATATATGCGTTATTAGATGGGTATTTTGCATCTTTATTTTCATACAAATTCAAATTATTTTATTGATATTCTGTTTATTTAATTTGATACGATTTAACATTATTCTATGTGTATTTTGTATATATATTTTTATACATATTTACATTATTTAATGTATATTTTGTATATATTTTATCCAAATTTACGTTATTTTATGTGTATTTGTTTATATATTTTCATACAAATTTACATTATTTTATGTGTATTTTGTATATGTATTTCACTACAAATTTGCCTAACTTTATCTGTATTTTGCATATCTATTTTCAAAAAAAATTAAATTATTTTTGTGTATTTTTGTATTTATTTTTATACAAATTTTAGTTATTTTATTTGTATTTTGTATATATATATTCCTACAAATATACAATCTTTTATTATAATTTTGTTTATTTATTTTGATACGAGTTTACATTATTTTATGTGTATTTTGTATATATATTTTTCTACGTATTTACATTATTTTATGTGTATTTTGTATATATATTTTAATAAAAATTTACATTATTTTATTGTGTGTATTCCTATTTATTTTGATACAAATTTTATACAAATTCATGTTATTTTATGTGTATTTGTATATATATTTTCATACAGATTTATATTATTTTACGGGTATTTTTACATATTTTTCATTACAAATTTACCTTATTTTATGATTATTTTGTATATTTATTTCATTCATTTTAAATTATTTTATGTGTATATTTGTATTTGTATTTACGTAATTTTATATGTATTTTCTATATATATTTTCATCCAAAATTACATTATTTTATTGGTATTTTCTTTATTTAACTCGATACGAATTTAGATTTTTTCATAGGCATTTTGTATACATATGTTTATACTCATTTACATTATGTAATGTGTGTTTTGTATATATTTTTTAATGCAAATTTATTTTATGTGCATTTTTGTACATATATTTTTATAGAAATTTATTTATTTTATGTGTATTTTGTATATGTTTTCTCATAAAAATTTACATTATTTTATTGGTATTTTGTTTATTTATTTTGATACGAATTACATGATTATATGTGTATTTTGTATATATTTTTTTATACGTAATTACATTATTTAAGGTGTATTTTGTTTATATATTTTTATAAAAAATTTACGTAATTATATGTGTATTTGTAAAAATATTTTGATACAAATTTACTTTATTTTATGTATTTTGTACATATATTTCAATTCAAATTAAGCTTATTTTGTGTGTATTTTGTATATCTATTTTCATACAAATTTAATTACTTTTGTGTAACTTTGTATATTGTTTTATATATATTTACCTTATTTTATGTGCATTTTGTATATTTATATTTATACAAATACACATAAAATAAAGTAAATTTGCATAAAAATAAATATACAGAGCACACATTAAATAATGTAAATGCGTATAAAAATATGTATACAAAATACCTATGAAATAATCTAAATTCGTATCGAATTAAACTAACAAAATACCAATAAAATAATGTAATTTTTGATGAAAATATATATAGAAAATACACATAAAATAACCTAAATACAAATATATATACACATAAAATAATTTAAAATTGAAGGAAATAAATATTCAAAATAAACATAAAATAAGGTAAATTTGTAATGAAATATATGTAAAAATGCACATAAAATAATGTAGATTTGTATGAAAATATATATACAAATACACATAAAATAACATGAATTTGTATAAAATTTGTATCAAATTATATACGAATACACACAATAAAATAAAGTAAATTTTTATGAAAATATATATACAAAATACACATAAAATAATGTAAATACGTAGAAAAATATATATACAAAATACACATAAAATAAAGTAAACTCGTATCAGAATAAATAGATAAAATTCCAATAAAACAATGTATATTTGTAGGAAAATATATATAGAAAATACAAATCAAATAACTAAAATTTGTAAAAAAATATATACAAAAACACACAAAAATTATTTAAATTTGTTTGAAAATAGATATGCAAAATACACATAAAATTAGGCAAATTTGTATTGAAATACATATACAAAATACACATAAAATAATGTAAGTTTGAATGAAAATATATAAACAAATACACTTAAAATAATGTAAAATTGTATGAAATATATATACAAAATACACATTAAATAATGTAAATATGTATAAAAAAAATATATACAAAACACAAATAGAATAATGTAAAATCGTATCAAAATAAATACACAGAATATTAATAAAATAATATAAATTTGCATGAAAATAAAGATGCAAAATACCCATAAAATAACGCATTTTTTATAAAAATATATATACCAAAACACACATAAAATATTTGAATTTGTATTAAAATAAATATACGAAATGCACACACAATAAGGTAAATTTGTATTGAAACATATGCAAAATACATGTAAAACAATGTAAATTTGTTTCAAAATATATATACGAAAACACATAAAATAACGCAGATTTCTATAAAGATATATATACAAAATACACATAAAATGAAGTAAATACGTATAAAAAAATGTGTACAAAATACACATAAAATAATGTAAACTCGTATCGAAATAAATAAACAAAATACTAATAAAAGAATGTGTATTTGTATAAATATAAATAAACAAAATACACATAAAATAACGTAAATTGATATAAAAGTATATACAAAAATACACAAAAGTAATTAAATTTGTATGAAAATAGATATACAAAATACACATAAAATAACTCATATTTAAAAAAAATATATACAAAAATACACATGAAATAATTAAATTTGTATTAAAATAAATATACAAAATACACATACTATAAGGTAACTTTGTATTGAAATACAAATGCAAAATACACATAAAATAATGTAAATTTGTATCAAAATAGATACAAATACACACAATAAAATAACGTAAATTTTTATGAAAATATATATACAAAATACACATCAAATAATGTAAACACGTAGAAAAATACATATACAAAATACACATAAAACAATGTAAATTCGTATCAAAATAAATAAACAAAATTCCAATAAAAGAATGTATATATGTAGGAATATATATATATATATATATATATATATATATATATATATATATATATATATATATATATATATATATATATATATATATATATATATATATATATATATATATATATATATATATATATATATATATATATACATATATATACAAAATGCACATACAATAAGGTAAATTTGTATTGAAAAAATATGCAAAATACACATAAAACAATGTATATTTGTTCCAAAATAAATATACGAATACACATAAAATAACGTAGATTTCTATAGAAATATATATACAAAAAATAGATGAAATGACGTAAATACGTATAAAAATATATATACACAATACTCATTAAATAATGTAAATTCGTGTCAAAATAAATAAACAAAATATCAATAAAAGAATGTGTATTTGAAAGAAAATAGATATACAAAATACACATTAAATATTGTAAATTTTTTATAAAACTCTATACAAAAATACACAAAAAATAATTTAAATTTGTATGAAAATTAATATACAAAATACACATAAAATTAGGTAAATTTGTATTGAAATACATATACAAAATACACATAAAATAATGTAAATTTGAATGAAAATATATAAACAAATACACTTAAAAAAACGTAAATTTGTATGAAATATATATATGAAATACACATTAAATAATGTAAATATGTATAAAAAAATATATACAAAAGACAAATAGAATAATATAAAATAGTATCAAAATAAATACACAGAATATTAATAAAATAATGTAAATTTGTATGAAAATAAAGATGCAAAGTATCCATAAAACCACGGATTTTTTATGAAAATATATATATACCAAAATACACATAAAATATTTAAATTTGTATTACAATAGATATACAAAATGCACATACAATAAGGTAAATTTGTATTGAAATAGATATACAAAATACATATAAAACAGTGTAAATTTCTTTCAAATATATATACGAATACACATAAAATAACGTAGATTGCTATAAAAATATATATACAAAATACACATAAAATGAAGTAAATACGTATAAGAAAATGTATACAAAATACACATAAAATAATGTAAATTCGTATCAAAATAAATAAACTAAATGCCAATAAAAGAATGTGTACTTGTATAAATATAAATATACAAAATACACATAAAATAACGTAAAATTGTATAAAACTATATACAAAAATAAACAAAAAATTTTTTTTGTATGAAAATAGATATACAAAAGACACATAAAATAAGCTAAATTTGAGTTGAAATAAATATAGAAAATACATAAAATAATGTAAATTTGTATAAAAATATATATTCAAATACACATATAATAACGTAAATTTGTATAAAAATATATAAACAAAAAACACATTAAATAATGTAAATACGAATAAAAGATATGTACGTAATGTAAAAATTTATAAAATTAAAGATGCAATATACCCATAAAATAACTCATAAAAAAAAATATATATACAAAAATACACATAAAATAATTAAATTTATATTGAAATAAATATACAAAATACACATACAATAAGGTAGATTTTTATTGAAATAGATATGCAAAAAACACATAAAATAAAGTAAATTTGTATCAAAATATATACGAATACACACAATAAAATAACGTAAATTTTTATGAAAATATACCCATATAATAACGCATATATGTTTAAAAATATATATAAAAAAATACACATAAAATAATTAAATTTGTATCAAAATAAATATACAAAAGGCACATACAATAAAGAAAATTTGTATTGAAATAGATATGCGAAATACACATAAATAATGTAAATTTGTATCAAAATATATATACGAATACACATAAAATAGAGTAAATTTCTATGAAAATATATATATATATATATATATATATATATATATATATATATATATATATATATATATATATATATATATATATATATATATTTTTTTTTTTTTTACGTCGTTGCCTGTTGCGCCGGTAGGCATCTTCCTGGTGGGGCCTGATGGTCGGCCCAAGGCTTCTTCCATTTGGGGCCTGATGGTCGGCCCAGCCCGTTCTGGCGCAGGCGAGTGTTTATAGTGGCGCCATCTTGCACTGGCTCATGCTGCCCCCCGGAACTCGTTCTTGATTCGCTTGGACGGCTTCCTCTAGAGTCCGGGTTGATGGGTGGTCTTCAGGACAGCATGTGGGTAGTTTTAAGCCACTCGGCGGTGACTGAAAAATCCGAGTGGTAGCGTGGGGATTCGAGCCCGCGTCGTCCATCACGCGATGAATGTGAGCCCAGTACGCTACAAGCTCGGCCACCGCCTACCCATTATATTAAAAATACATATAAAATTATGTAAATAAGTATAAAAAAAAAAAAAATATATATATATATATATATATATATATATATATATATATATATATATATATATATATATATATATATATCAAATACACCTAAAATAATGAAAATTCGTATCAAAATCAATAAACAAAATTCCGATAAAAGAACGTATATTTGTAGGAAAATAAATATACAAAATACACATAAAATTACGAAAATTTGAATAAAAATATATAATAAAATACACAAAATTAATTTCAATTTGTATGAAAATAGATATACATAATACACATAATTAGTTAAATTCGTATTTAAATGCATGTACAAAATACACATAAAATAATGTAAATTTGTATGAAATGAAAACAAATTCACATAAAATAACGTACATTTGTATGAAATATATATACAAAATATACATAGAATAATGTAAAATCGTATCAAAATAAATACACAGAATATCAATAAAATAATGTAAATTCGTATGGAAATAAAGATGCAAAATACCCATAAAATAAAGCTTATTTTTATAAAAATACGTATACAAAAATACACAGAATATTTAAATTTGTATTAAAATTAATATACAAAATGCACGTACAATAAGGTAAATTTGTATTGAAAAAATATGCAAAATGCACATAAAACAATGTATATTTGTTTCAAAATATATATACGAATACACATAAAATAACATATATTTCTATAGAAATATATATATACAAAATACACATAAATTGACGTAAATACGTATAAAAATATATATACACATTACACATTAAATAATGTAAATTCGCGTCAAAATAAATAAACAAAATATCAATAAAAGAATGTGTATTTGTATGAAAATAGATATACAAAATACACATAAAATATTGTAAATTTGTATAAAACTCTTTTTATAAAAATATATATACCAAAATAATGAAATATTTAAATTTGTATTACAATAAATATACAAAATGCACATACAATAAGGTAAATTTGTATTGAAATAGATATGCTAAATACATATAAAACAATGTAAATTTGTATGAAAATATATATACAAATACACATTAAATAACATGAATTTGTATAAAATTTGTATCAAAATATATACTTATACACACAATAAAATAACGTAATTTTTTAATGAAAATGTATATACAAAATACACATAAAATAATTTAAATACGTAGAAAAATATATATACAAAAAACACATAAAATAATGTAAATTTGTATGAAAATATATAAACAAATACATTAAATAATGTAAATTTGGATAAAATATATATTCAAAATGAACATTAAATAATGTAAATATATAAAAAAATATATATACAAAATACACATAGAATGATGTTAAATCGTATCAAAATAAATAAAGAGAATATCAATAAAATAATGTAAATTTGTATGAAAATAAAGATGCAAAATATCCATAAAATAACGCATATTTGCATAAAAATATATATACAAAAATACATATAAAATAATTAAATTTGTATTAAAATAAATATAGAAAATGCACGTACAATAATGTAAATTTGTATTGAAATAGATATGCAAAATACACATCAATAATGTAAATTTGTATCAAAATATATATACGAATACTCAAAAAATAGAGTAAATTTCTATGAAAATATACATACAAAATAGATATACAAAATACACATATAACTAGTTAAATTTGTATTTAAATACATGTACAAAAAACACATAAAATAATGTAGATTTGTATGAAATGAAAACAAATACATTTTATATAAAATATATATACAAAATACACATAGAATAATGTAAAATAATATTAAAATAAATACACAGAATATCAATAAAATAATGTAAATTTGTATGAAAATAAAGATGCAAAATACCCATAAAATAAAGCATATTTTTATAAAAATACATATACAAAAATACACATAGATTAATCAAATATGTATTAAAATTAATATACAAAATGCACATACAATAAGGTATATTTGTATTGAAAAAATATGCAAAATACACATAAAACAATGTAAATTTGTTTCAAAATATATATACGAATACACATAAAATAACGTAGATTTCTATAGAAATATGTATACAAAATACACTTGAAATAATGTAAATACGTATAAAAATATATATACAAAATACACATTAAATAATGTTAATTCGTGTCAAAATAAATAAACAAAATATCATGAAAAGAATGTGTATTTGTATGAAAATAGATATACAAAATACACATAAAATAACCTAAATTTGTATAAAACTATATACAAAAATACACAAAAATAATTTAAACTTATATGAAAATAAATATACAAAAAACATATAAAATTAGGTAAATTTGTATTGAAATACATATACAAAATACACATAAAATAATGTAAATTTGAATGAAAATATATAAACATATAGACTTAAAATAACGTAGATTTGTATCAAATATATATACAAAAAACACATTAAATAATGTAAATATGTATAAAAAATATATATACAAAACACAAATAAAATAATGTAAAATCGTATCAAAATAAATACAGAAAATATTAATAAAATAATGTAAATTTGTATGAAAATTAAGATGCAAAATACCTATAGAATAACACATTTTTTATAAAAATATATATACGAAAAAACATAAAATATTTGATTATGTATTGAAATAAATAGATATACAAAATACACATAAAATAAGCTAAATTTGAATTGAAATATATATACAAAATACATAAAATAATGTAAATTTGTATCAAAATACTTATACAAATAAACATATAATAACGTAAATTTGTATAAAAAAATATAAACAAAATACACATTAAATAATGAAAATACGTATAAAAAAATGTACAAAATACACAAATAATCATGTAAATCGTATCAAAATAAATAGACAAAATACCAATAAAATAATGTAAATTTCTATGAGAAAACATATACAAAATACACATAAATAACGCAAATATCAATAAAAATATATATAATATAATATATTTTTATACATATTTAAAATATTTAATGTATATTTTGTATATATATTTTATCCAAATTTACGTTATTTTATATGTATTTGTTTATATATTTTCATACAAATTTACATTATTTTATGTGAGTTTTGTATATGTATTTCAATACAAATTTGCCTAACTTTATGTGTATTTTGCATATCTATTTTCAAACTAATTTAAATTATTTTTGTGTATTTTTGTATATATTTTTATACAAACTTTAGTTATTTTATTTGTTTTTTGTATATATATTTTCCTACAAATATACATTCTTTTATTGGAATTTTGTGTATTTAATTTTTTACGAATGTACATTATTTTATGTGTATTTTGTATATATATTTTTCTACGTATTTAAATTATTTTATATGTATTTTATATATACATTTTCATAAAAATTTACATTATTTTATTGTGTGTATTCGTATATATTTTGAAACAAATTTTATACAAATTCATGTTATTTTATGTGTATTTGTATATATATTTTCATACAAATTTATATTATTCTATGTGTATTCTTAAATATATTTTATTACAAATTTACCTTATTTTATGTTTATTTTGTATATTTATTTCATTCAATTTTAAATTATTTAATGTGTATATTTGTATTTGTATTTAGGTTATTTTATGTGTTTTCTATATATATTTTCATCCAAAATTACATTATTTTATTGTTATTTTCTTAATTTAACTCGATACGAATTTAGATTATTTCATAGGTATTTTGTACACATAGTTTTATACTCATTTACATTATCTAATGTGTGTTTTGTATATATTTTTTTATGCAAACTAATTTTATGTGCATTTTTGTACATATATTTTTATAGAAACTTAAAACGTTATTTTATGTGTAGTTTGTATATGTTTTCTCATACAAATTTACATTATTTAATTATTTTTTTGTTTATTTATTTTGATACGAATGACTTGAATATTTGTGTATTTTGTAAATATTTTTTTTATACGTATTTTCATTACTTAATGTGTATTTTGTTTATATATTTTTTTACAAATTTACGTTATTATATGTGTATTTGTTAAAAATATTTTGAAACGAATTTACCTTATTTTATGTATTTTGTATATATATTTCAATTCAAATTTAGCTTATTTTGTGTGTATTTTGTATATCTATTTTCATACAAATTTAATTACTTCTGTGTATTTTTGTATATAGTTTTATACAAATTTAGTTATTTTATGTGCATTTTGTATATTTATATTTATACAAATACACATTCTCTTATTGGTATTTTGTCTATTTATATTTATACGAATTTACATTATTGTATGTGTATTTTGTATACATTTTTGATTCGTATTTACTTAATTTTATTTGTATTTTGTATATATATATATTTATAGAAATCTACGTTATTTTATGAGTATTCATATATATATTTTGAAACAAATTTACATTGTTTTATATGTATTTTGCATATCTATTTCAATACAAATTTACCTTATTGTATGTGCATTTTGTATATTTATTTTAATACAAATTCAAATATTTTATGTGTATTTTGGAATATATAGTTTTATAAAAAAATGCGTTATTTTATAGGTATTTTGCATCTTAGTTTTCATACAAATGTACATTATTTTATTAATATTCTGTGTATATATTTTGATACGATTTTATGTTATACTATTTGTGTTTTGTATATATTTTTTTGTACATAGTTTCATTATTTAATGTGTATTTTTTATATATTTTTTATACAAATTAACGTATCGTATATACATATAGAGTAAATTTCTATGAAAATATATATTCAAAATACATATAAAATTATGTAAATAAGTATAAAAATATATATATCAAATACACCTAAAAAAATGAAAATTCGTATTAAAATAAATAAACAAAATTCCGATAAAAGAACGTATATTTGTAGGA
This sequence comes from Eriocheir sinensis, assembly GCF_024679095.1. Classification (NCBI taxonomy): domain Eukaryota; kingdom Metazoa; phylum Arthropoda; class Malacostraca; order Decapoda; family Varunidae; genus Eriocheir; species Eriocheir sinensis. The sequence goes on along the minus strand of NW_026112165.1, from coordinate 146,102 downwards.
AAATAAATATACAAAATACACATAAAATTACGAAAATTTGAATAAAAATATACACAAAAAAACAAAAAAATAAATTTCAATTTGTATGAAAATAGATATACAAAATACACATATAATTAGTTAAATTTTTATTTAAATACATGTACAAAATACACATAAAATAATGTAAATTTGTATGAAATGAAAACAAATTCAAATAAAATAACGTACATTTGTATAAAATAGATATACAAAATATACATAGAATAATGTAAAATCGTATCAAAATAAATACTCAGAATATCAATAAAATAATGTAATTTTGTATGAAAATAAAGATGCAAAATACCCATAAAATAAGGTATATTTTTTAAAAATACATATACAAAAATACACATAGAATAATTAAATTTGTATTAAAATTAATATACAAAATGCACGTACAATAAGGTAAATTTGTATTGAAAAAATATGCAAAATGCACATAAAACAATGTATATTTGTTTCAAAATATATATACGAATACACATAAAATAACGTATATTTCTATAGAAATATATATACAAAATACACATGAAATGACGTAAATACGTATAAAAATATATATACACAATACACATTAAATAATGTAAATTCGCATCAAAATAAAAAAAACAAAATATCAATAAAAGAATGTGTATTTGTATGAAAATAGATATACAAAATACATATAAACTATTGTAAATTTGTATAAAACTCTATACAAAAATACACAAAAAATAATTAAAATTTGTATAAAAATATATATACAAAATACACATAAAATTAGGTAAATTTCTATTGAAATACATATACAAAATACTCATAAAATAATGTAAATTTGAATGAAAATATATAAACAAATACACTTAAAATAACGTAAATTTGTATGAAATATATATAGAAAATACACATTAAATAATGTAAATATATATAAAAAAAATATATACAAAACAGAAATAGAATAATGTAAAATAGTATCAAAATAAATACACAGAATATTAAAAAAATAATGTAAATTTGTATGAAAATAAAGATGCAAAATACCCATAAAACAATGCATTTTTTATGAAAATATATATACCAAAATACACATAAAATATTTAAATTTGTATTACAATAAATATACAAAATGCACATACAATAAGGTAAATTTGTTTTGAAATAGATATGCAAAATACACATAAAACAATGTAAATTTGTTTCAAAATATATATACGAATACACATAAAATAACGTAGATTTCTATAAAAATATTTATACAAAATACACAAAATGAAGTAAATACGTATAAGAAAATGTATACAAAATACACATAAAATAATGTAAATTCGTATCAAAATAAATAAACTAAATGCCAATAAAAGAATGTTTACTTGTATAAATATAAATATACAAAATACACATAAAATAACGTAAAACTGTATAAAACTATATGCAAAAATAAACAAAAATAATTAAATTTGTTTGAAAATAGATATACAAAAGACACATAAAATAAGGTAAATTTGAGTTGAAATAAATATAGAAAATACATAAAATAACGTAAATTTGTATCAAAATATATATTCAAATACACATATAATAACGTAAATTTGTATAATAATGCACATTAAATAATGTAAATACGTATAAAAGATATGTACGTAATGTAAAAATTTATAAAATTAAAGATGCAAAATACCCATAAAATAACTCATATTAAAAAAAATATATATACAAAAATACACATAAAATAATTAAATTTGTATTAAAAAAAATATACAAAATACACATACAATAAGGTAGATTTTTATTGAAATAGATATGCAAAAAACACATAAAATAATGATTTTTTTTAAAAATATATACGAATACACACAATAAAATTACGTAAATTTTTATGAAAATAGATATACAAAATACACATAAAATAATGTAAATTCGTATCAAAATAAATAAACAAAATTTCCTCTAAAAGAATGTATATTTGTAGGAAAATATATATACAAAATACAAATAAAATAACAAAAATTTGTTTAAAAATATATACAAAAATACACAAAAAATAATTTAAATTTGCTTGAAAATAGATATGCAAAATACACATGAAATTAGGCAAATTTTTATTGAAATACATATACAAAATACACATAAAATAATGTAAATTTGTATGAAAATATATAAACAAATACACATAAGATAACGTAAATTTCCATAAAATATATGTACAAAATATACATTAAATAATGTAAATATGTCTAAAAATATATATACAAAATACACAGAATAACGTAAAATCGTATCAAAATAAATAAACAGACTATCAATAAAATAATGTAAATTTGTATGAAAATAAAGATGCAGAATACCCATATAATAACGCATATTTGTTTAAAAATATATATACAAAAATACATATAAAATAATTAAATTTTTATCAAAATAGATATACAAAAGGCACATACAATAAAGAAAATTTGTATTGAAATAGATATGCGAAATACACATAAATAATGTAAATTTGTATCAAAATATATATACGAATACACATAAAATAGAGTAAATTTCTATGAAAATATATATTAAAAATACATATAAAATTATGTAAATATGTATAAAAAAAAAAATATATATATATATATATATATATATATATATATATATATATATATATATATATATATATATATATATATATATATATATATATATATGTATATATCAAATACACCTAAAATAATGAAAAATCGTATCAAAATCAATAAACAAAATTCTGATAAAAGAACGTATATTTGTAGAAAAATAAATATACAAAATACACATAAAATTACGAAAATTTTAATAAAAATATATAATAAAATACACAAAATTAATTTATATATATATATATATATATATATATATATATATATATATATATATAGATATATATATATATATATATATATATATATATATATATATATATATATATATATATATTCATATATATATATATATTCATTTATATATATATATATATACATATACATATATATATAGATATAGATATATATCAATATATATATATATATATATCAATAAAATAATGTAAATTTATATGAATATATAGATGCAAATATATATATAAATATTTTTTATGAATATACATATACAAAAATACACATAGAATAATTAAATTTGTATTAAAATTAATATACAAAATGCACGTACAATAAGGTAAATTTATATTGAAAAATATGCAAAATACACATAAAATAATGTATATTTGTTTGAAAATATATATACGAATACACATAAAATAAAGTATATAAATAGAAATATATATACAAAATACACATAAAATAATTTAAATACGAATAAAATATATATACACAATAAACATTAAATAATGTGAATTTGTCAAAATAAATAAACAAAATACAATAAAATAATATGTATTTGTATGAAAATATATATACAAAATACACATAAAATATTTTAAATTTATATAAAATTTTTATAAAAATATATATACCAAAATAATAAAATTTTAAATTTGTATTACAATAAATATACAAAATGCACATACAATAAGGTAGATTTATATTGAAATATATATACAAAATACATATAAAATAATGTAAATTTGTATGAAAATATATATACAAATACACATAAAATAACGTAAATTTGGATAAAATATATATACAAAATATACATTAAATAAAGTAAATATATATAAGAAAATATATACAAAGTACACATTAAATAATGTTAAATTTGTATTAAAATAAATATACAAAATACACATACAATAAGGTAAATCTATATTGAAATAGATATGCAAAATAAACATAAAATAATGTAAATTTGTATCAAATCATATACACACAATAAAATAACTTTGTAAATTTTATGAAAATACTTTTATAAAAAATACACATAAAATAATGTAAATACGTAGAAAGTATATATATTGAAACAAAATACACATAAAATTATGTAAATTTTATGAAAATAAATGAACAAAATTCCACTAAAATAATGTAAATTTGCATAAAAATATAAATACAAAATACAAATAAAATAACTAAAATTTGTATAAAACTATATAAAAATACATAAAATGATTTAAATTTGTTTGAAAAAAAAATACAAAATACACATAAAATTAGGTAAATTTGGATTGAAATACATATACAAAATACACATAAAATAATTTAAATTTTAATGAAAATATATAAACAAATACAAATAAAATAAAGTAAATTTCTATGAAATGTATATGCAAAATATACATTAAATAATGTAAATGTGTATAAAATATGTATACAAAATATACATAGAATAATATAAAATCGTATCAAAATAAATAAACAGAATATAAATAAAATAATGTAAATTTGTATAAAAATAAAGATGCAAAATTCCCATATAATAACGCTTATTTGTACAAAAATACACGTAAAATATTTAAATTTGTATTAAAATAAATATACAAAATGCACATACACTAAAGTAAATTTGTATTGAAATAGATACGCAAAATACACATAAATAATAAAAGTTTATATCAAAATATATATACTAATACACATAAATTAGAGTAAATTTCTATGAAAATATACATACAAAATGCATATAAAATGATGTAAATAAGTATAAAATATACATATCAAATACATATTAAGTAATGTAAATTCGTATAAAAATAAATAAACAAAATTACGATAAAAGAATGTGTTTGTATGATATATATGCAAGATACACATTAAATAATGTAAATATGTATAAAAAATATATATACAAAAACAAATAGAATAATGTGAAATCGTATCAAAATAAATACACCGAATATTAATAAAATAATGTAAATTTGTATGAAAATAAAGATGCAAAATTCCATCAAATAGCGCATTTCTTATAAAATATATATACCAAAATACATATAAAATATTTAAATTTGTATTGAAATAAATATACAAAATGCACATACAATAAATTAAATTTGTATTGAAAGAGATATGCAAAATACATATAAAACAATGTAAATTTGTTTCAAAATATACATACGAATACACATAAAATAAAGTAGATTTCTATAAAATATATATACAAAATACCAATAAAATTAAGTAAATACGTATATAAAATAGATATACAAAATACACATAGAATAAAGTAAAATTGTTTAAAAAAATACAGAATATAAATAAAATAATGTAAATTTATATGAAAATAAAATGCAAAATACCCATAAAATAAAGCATATTTTATAAAATACATATACAAAAATACAATATTATAATTAAATTTGTATTAAAATTAATATACAAAATGCATATACAATAATAAATTTATATTGAAAAATATGCAAAATACACATAAAACAGTGTAAATTTATTTCAAAATCTATATACGAATACTCATAAATCAACGTAGATTTCTATAGAAATATATACAAAATACATCAAATGATGTAACACGTATAAATATATATATATATATATATATATATATATATATATATATATATATATATATATATATATATATATATATATATATATATATATATATATATATATATATATATATATATATATATATATATATATATATATATATATATATATATAAAATACACATTAAATAATGTAAATTCGCGTCAAAGTATATAAACAAAATATCAATAAAAGAGTGGGTATTAGTATGAAAATAGATATACAATATACACATAAAATCACCTAAATTTGTATAAATCTATATACAAAAATACACAAAAATAATTTTAATTTGTATGCAAATAAATATACAAAATACACATAAAATTAGGTAAATTTGTGTTGAAATACATTTACAAAATACACATAAAATAATGTAAATTTGAATGAAAATATATAAACAAATACACTTAAAATAATGTAAATTTGTATAAAATATATATGCATGATACACATTAAATAATGTAAATATGTATAAAAGAATATATACAAAACACAAATAGAAAAATAGAAAATCGTATCAAAATAAATACACAGAATATTAATAAAATAATGTAAATTTGTATGAAAAATAAGATGCAAAATACCCATATAATAACGTATTTTTTTTAAAAATATTTATACCAAGACACATAAAATATTTGAATTTGTATTAAAATAAATATACAAAATGCACATACAATAAGGTAAATTTGTATTGAAATAGATATGCAAAATACATATAAAACCATGTAAATTTTTTTCAAAATATATATATGAATACACATAAAATAACGTAGATTTCTATGAAAATAAATATACAAAATACACATAAAATGAAGTAAATACGAATAAAAAAAGGTATACAAAATACACATAAAATAATGTAAACTCGTATCAAAATAAATAAACAAAATACTAATAAAAGAATGTGTATTGTATATATATAAATATACAAAATACAAATAAAATAACGTAAATTTATATAAAACTATATGCAAAAATACACAAAAGTAATTAAATTTGTGTGAAAATAGATATACAAAATACATGTGTATTTTGTATATTTATTTTCATACAAATTGAAATTATTTTTGTTTATTTTTTTATATATTTTCATACAAATTTTCGTTATTTAATGTGTATTTTGTATATTTATTTTTTCTACAAATATACGTTCTCTTATCTGAATTTTGTTTATATAATTTGAAACGAATTTACCTTATTTTGTATATCTATTTTCATACAAATTAAAATACTTCTGTGTATTTTTGTATATAGTTTTATATAAATTTACGTTATTTTATGTGAATTTTGTATATTTATATTTGTACAAATACACATTCTTTTATTGGTATTTTGTATATTTATTTTGATACGAATTTACATTATTTTATGTGTATTTTGTATACATTTTTTTATACGTATTTACTTAATTTTATGTGTATTTTGTATATATATTTTTATAGAAATCTACGTTATTTTATGTGTATTCGTATATATTTTGAAACAAATTTACATTGTTTTATATGTATTTTGCATATCTATTTCAATACAAATTTACCTTATTGTATGTGTTTTTTGTATATTTATTTTAATACAAATTTAATTTTTTGATGTGTATTTTGGTATATATTTTATAAATAAAAAAATGCGTTATTTTATGGGTATTTTATAAATATTTTGATACAAATCTATTATTTTATGTATTTGTATATACATTTCAATTCAAATTTAGCTTATTTTATCTGTATTTTGTATATCTATTTTCATACGAATTTAATTCTGTGTATTTTTGTATATAGTTTTATACAAACTTACGTTATTTTATGTGTATTTTGTATATTTATATTTATACAAATACACATTCTTTTATTGGTATTTTCTTTATTTATTTTGATACGAATTTACATTATTTTATGTGTATTTTGTATACATTTTCTTTACGTATTTAATTTTTGTGTGTATTTTGTATATATATTTTTATAGAAATCTACGTTATTTTATGTGTATTCGTATATGTATTTTGAAACAAATTTACATTGTTTTATATGTATTTTGCATATCTATTTCAATACAGAAATATGTGTATATGTATGTGTATTTTGTATATTTATTTTAATACAAATTAATTTTTTCATATGTATTTTGGCATATATATTTTTATAAAAAATGCGTTATTTAATGGGTATTTTGCATCTTTATTTTCATACAAATTTACATTGTTTTATTAATATTCTGTGTATTTATTTTGATACGATGTTACATTATTCTATTTGTGTTTTGTATATATTTTATACATATTTACATTATTTAATGTGTATTTTGTATATTTAAAACAAATTTACGTTATTTTATGCGCATCTGTTAAATATTTTGATACAAATTTACATTATTTTATGTATTTTGTATATATATTTCAATACAAATTTTGTTTATTTTATGTATATTTTGTATATCTATTTTCATTTGTATCAAAATAAATAAACAAAATAGCAATAAAATAATATAAATTTGTATGAGAAAACATATACAAATACACATAAAATAACGCAAATTTCTAAAAAAATATATGAACAAAAATGCACATAAAATAAAGTAAATTTGCAAATTTGTATTGAAATAGATATGCAAAATACATATAAAACAATGTAAATTTATTTCAAAATATATATACGAATACACATAAAATAACGTAGATTTCTATAAAAATATATACAAAATACACATAAAATGAAGTAAATACGTATAAAAAAATGAATACAAAAAATAAATAAAAATCGTATCAAAATAAATAAACCAAATACCAGTAGAGAATGTGTATTTGTAAAAACATAAATATACAAAATACACATAAAATATCGTAAATTTGTATAAAACTGTATACAAAAATACACAGAAGTAATTAAATTTGTATGAAAATATATACAAAAATACAGCTAAAATAAGCTAAATTTGAATTGAAATGTACATACAGAATACATAAAATAACGTAAATCTGTATCAAAATATTTATACAAATACATATAATAACGTAGATTTGTTTAAAAATATATGAACAAAATACACATTAAGTAATGTAAATACGTATAAAAAATATGTACAAAATACACATATAATCATGTAATTCGTATCAAAATAAATAAACAAAATAGCAATAAAATAATGTAAATTTTTATGAGAAAACATATACAAATAACGCTAATTTCTATAAAAATATATGTACAAAAATGCACATAAAATAAAGTAAATTTGCAAAAAAATATATGTACAAAACACACACTAAATAATGTAAATGCGTACATAAAATAACCTAAATTTGTATAAAACTATATACTATAATACAAAAATATAATTTATATTTGTTTGAAAAGAAATATACAAAATACACATAAAATTAGGTAAATTTGTATTGAAATACATATACAAAATACACATCAAATAAAGTAAATTTGAATGAAAATATATAAACAAATACACTTAAAATAATGTAAATTTGTATAAAATATATATGCATGATACACATTAAATAATGTAAATATGTATAAAAAATATATATACAAAAAACAAATAGAATAATGTAAAATCGTATCAAAAAAAATACACAGAATATCAATAAAATAATGTAAATTTGTATGAAAATAAAGATACAAAATTCCCCAAAATTATCGCATTTTTTATAAAAACATATTTACCAAAATACACATAAAATATTTAAATTTGTATTGAAATAAATATACAAAATGCATATACAGTAAGGTAAATTTGTATTGAAAGAGATATTCAAAAATACATATAAAACAATGTAAATTTGTTTCAAAATATATATACGAATCCACATAAAATAAAGTAGATTTCTATAGAAATATATATACAAAATACATATGAAATTATGTAAATATGTATAAAAATATATATACAAAATACATATCAAATATTGTAAATTCGTGTCAAAATAAATCAACAAAATATCATGAAAAGAATGTGTATTTGTATGAAAATAGATAATAGATAATAAATTTGTATAAAATATGTATGCAAGATACACATTAAATAATGTAAATATGTTTAAAAAAGTACATACAAAAAACAAACAGAATAATGTAACATCGTATCAAAATAAATACACCGAATATTAATAAAATAATGTAAATTTGTATGAAAATAAAGATGCAAAATTCCCATCAAATAGCGCATTTCTTATAAAAATATATATACCAAAATACACATAAAATATTTAAATTTGCATTGAAATAAATATACAAAATGCACATACAATAAGGTAAATTTGTATTGAAAGAGATATGCAAAAATACATATAAAGCAATGTAGATTTGTTTCAAAATATATATACGAATACAAATAAAAAAAACAAAATACACATAAAATAATGTAATTTTGAATTAAAATAAATGTAAATTTGAATGAAAATATAGAAACAAATACACTTAAAATAACGTAAATTTGTATAAAATATATATGCAAGATACACATTAGATAATGTAAATGTGTATAAAAAAATATATACAAAAAACAAATAGAATAATGTAAAATCGTATCAAAATAAATACAGAGAATATCAATAAAATAATGTAAATTTGTATGAAAATAAAGATGCAAAATTCCCAAAAATTATCGCATTTTTTATAAAAATATATATACCAAAATACACATAAAATATTTAAATTTGTATTGAAATAAATATACAAAATGCATTTACAGTAAGGTAAATTTGTATTAAAAGAGATATTCAAAAATACATATAAAACAATGTAAATTTGTTTCAAAATATATATACGAATACACATAAAATAAAGTAGATTTCTATTGAAATATATATACAAAATACATATGAAATTATGTAAATACTTATAAAAATATATATACAAAATACATATCAAATAATGTAAATTTTTGTATAAGTATTTTTATAAAAATATGCTTTATTTTATGGGTATTTTGCATCTTTATTTTCATACAAATCCACATTATTTTATTGATATTCTGCTCATTCATTTTGATACGATTTGACATTATTCTATGTGTATTTTGTATATATTTTTCATACAAATTTACGTTATTTTATGTGTATTTGTTTATATATTTTGACACAAATTTACAATATTTTATGGGTATTTTGTATATATATTTAAAAAGAAATTTACCTAGTTTTATGTGTATTTTGAATATCTATTTTCATACAAACTCAAATTATTTATATGTATTTTTGTATATATTTCAATACAAATTTTAGTCATGTTATGTGTATTTTGTAAATCTATTTTCATTCAAATATATATTATTGTATTGGTATTTTGTTGATTTATATTGATACGAATTTACATTATTTTATATGTACTTTTTATATATATTTTTATACGCATTTACATTATTTAATATTTATTTTGAATGTATAATTTTATACAAATTCATGGTATTTTATGTGTATTTGTATATATATTTTCATATAAATTTACATTATTTTATGTGTATTTTGTACATATATTTCATTACAAATTTACCTTATTTTATGTTTATTTTGTATGTGTATTTTGTACATTTATATTTATACACGTTTACTCATACAAATCTATATTATTTTATTGGTATTTTGTTTATTTATTTTGATACGAATTACATGATTATATATGTATTTTGTACACATTTTTTTATACGTATTTACATTATTTAATGTGTATTTTGTTTATATATTTTCATACAAATTTACGTTATTATATGTGTATTTGTATAAATATTTTGATACAAATTTACTTTATTTCATGTATTTTGTCTATATATTTCAATTCAAATTTAGCTTATTTTGTATATATTTTCATACAAATTTAATTACTTCTGTGTATTTTTGTATATAGCTTTATATAAATTTACGTTATTTTATGTGTATTTTGTATATTTATATTTATACAAATACACATTCTTTTATTTGTATTTTGTTTATTTATTTTGATACGAATTTACATTATTCTATGTGTATTTTGCATACATTTTTTTATACGTATTTACTTCATTTTAGGTGTATTTTGTATATATATTTTTTATAGAAATCTACGTTATTTTATGTGTATTCGTATACATATTTTGAAACATATTTACATTGCTTTATATGTATTTTGCATATCTATTTCAATACAAATTTACATTATTGTACATATAAAACAATGTAAATTTGTTTCAAAATATATGTACGAATACAAATCAAATAACGTAGATTTCTATAAAAATATATATACAAAAACACATAAAATTCAGTAAATACGTATAAAAAAATGTAAACAAAATACACATAAAATAATGTAAATTCGAAACAAAATAAATAAATAAAATACCAATAAAAAAGTGTGTATTTGTATAAATATAAATGTACAAAATACACATACAAAATAAACATAAAATAAGGTAAATTTGTAATGAAATATATGAACAAAATACACATAAAATAATGTAAATTTATATGAAAATATATATACAAATACATATTAAATACCATGAATTTGTATAAAATTATATATTCAAAATAAATATTAAATAACGTAAATGCGTATAAAAATATATATATACAAAGTACATATAAAATAATGTAAATTCGTATCAATATAAATGAACAAAATACAAATAAAATAATATATATTTGAATGAAAATAGATTTACAAAATACACATAACCTAACGAAAATTTGTATTGAAATATATACGAAAATACATAAAAATAGTTTGAGTTTGTATGAAATAGATATTCAAAATACACATAAAACTAGGTAAATTTCTTTTGAAATATATATACAAAATACCCATAAAATATTGTAAATTTGTATCAAAATATATAAACAAATACACATAAAATAACGTAAATTTGTATGAAAAATATATACAAAATACACATAGAATAATGTCAAATCGTATCAAAATGAATGAGCAGAATATCAATAAAATAACGTAAATTTGTATGAAAATAAAGATGCAAAATACCCATAAAATAAAGCATATTATTATAAAAATACATATAAAAAATACACATAGAATAATTAAATTTGTATTAAAATTAATATACAAAATGCATATACAATAAATTTAAATTTGATTATATTAAATGAAATAAATATACAAATTAAACATAAAATGAAGTAAATTTGTAATAAAATATATGTAAGAATACACATAAAATAATATAAATGTGTATGAAAATATATATACAAATACACATAAAATAACATGAATTTGTATAAAATTTGTTTCAAAATATATACGAATACACACAATAAAATAACGTAAATTTTTATGAAAATGTATATATAAAATACACATAAAATAATTTAAATACGTAGAAAAATATATATACAAAATACACATAAAATAATATAAATTCGTAAAAAATTAAATACATAAAATTCCAATAAAAGAATGTATATTTGTAGGAAAATATATACAAAAACAAATAAAATAACTATAATTTGTATAAAATATATACAAAATACACAAAAATAATTTGAATTTGTTTGAAAATAGATATGCAAAATACACATAAAGTTAGTCAAATTTGTATTGAAATACATATACAAAACTCACATAAAATAATGTAAATTTATATTAAAATATATAAACAAATACATATAAAATAACGTAAATTTGGATAAAATATATATACAAAATATACATTAAATATTTTAAATATGTATTAAAAATATATTATATTATATATATTTTTATTGATATTTCCCTTATTTATGTGTATTTTGTATATGTTTTCTCATAGAAATTTACATTATTTTATTGGTATTTTGTCTATTTATTTTGATACGAATTACATGATTATTTGTGTATTTTGTACATTTTTTTATACGTATTTACATTATTTAATGTGTATTTTGTTTATATATTTTTATACAAATTTACATTATTATATGTATTTGTATAAATATTTTGATACAAATTTACTTTATTTCATGTATTTTGTATATATATTTCAATTCAAATTTAGCTTATTTTGTGTGTATTTTGTATATATTTTCATACAAATTTAATTACTTCTGTGTATTTTTGTATATAGTTTTATATAAATTTACGTTATTTTATGTGTATTTTGTATATTTATATTTATACAAATACACATTCTTTTATTGCTATTTTGTTTATTTATTTTGATACGAATTTACATTATTTTATGTGTATTTTGTATATATTTTTTTATACGTATTTACTTCATTTTATTTGTATTTTGTATATATATTTCTATAGAAATCTACGTTATTATATGTTTATTCGTATATATATTTTGAAACAAATTTACATTGTTTTATATGTATTTTGCATATCTATTTCAATACAAATTTACCTTATTGTATGTGTTTTTTGTATATATATTTTAATACAAATTTAATTTTTTGATGTGTATTTTGGTATATATATTTTTATATAAAAAAAAGCGTTATTTTATGGGTATTTTGCTTCTTTATTTTTATACAAATCTACATTATTTTATTAATATTCTGTGTATTTATTTTGATACGATTTTACATTATTCTATTTGTGTTTTGTACATATTTTTTTATACAAATTTACGTTATTTTAAGTGTATTTGTTTATGTATTTTCATTCAAATTTACATTATTTTATGTGAATTTTGTGTATGTATTTCAATACAAATTTACCTAATTTTATGTGTATTTTGTATATTTATTTTCATACAAATTTAAAATATTTTTGTGTATTTTTGTATATAGTTTGATACAAATTTAGGTTATTTTATGTGTATTTTGTATATCTATTTTCATACAAATACACATTCTTTTATTGATAATTAGTTTATTTATTTTGACGCGAATTTTATGTGAATTTGTTTTCATTTCCTACAAATTTACATTATTTTATGTGTATTTTGTATATGTATTTAAATACAAATTTAACTAATTTTATGTGTATTTTGTATATCTTTTTTCATACAAATTGAAATTTATTTTTTTGTTTTTTTTGTATATATTTTTATTCAAATTTTCGTAATCTTATAAAAATATATATACCAAAATACACATAAAATATTTAAATTTGCATTTAAATAAATATACAAAATGCACATACAATAAGGTAAATTTGTATTGAAAGAGATATGCAAAAATACATATAAAACAATGTAAATTTGTTTAAAAATATATATACGAATACAAATAAAAAAACGTAGATTTCTATAAAAATATATATACAGAATACACACAAAATTAAGTAAATACGTATAAAAAATTGTATACAAAATACACATAAAATAATGTAAATTCGAATTAAAATAAATAAACAAAATACCAATAAAAGAATGTGTATTTGGATAAATATAAATATACAAAATACACATACAAAATAAACATAAAATAAGGTAAATTTGTAAAAAATATACAAAAAAATACACATAAAATAATGTAAATTTATATAAAATATATATACAAATACACATAAAATACCATGAATTTGTATAAAATATATATTCAAAATAAATATTAAATAATGTAAAGCGTATAAAAAATATATACAAATACAGATACAAAATACACACCTAATAATTAAATTTGTATTAAAATTAATATACAAAATGAGTATATAATAAGGTAAATTTGTATTGAAAAAATATGCAACATACACGTTTACTCATACAAATTTATATTATTTTATTGGTATTTTGTTTATTTATTTTGATACGAATTACATGATTATATGTGTATTTTGTACATATTTTTTATTCGTATTTACATTATTTAATGTGTATTTTGTTTATATATTTTCATTCAAATCTACGTTATGATATGTGTATTTGTATAAATATTTTGATACAAATTTACATTATTTTATGTATTTTGTATATATATTTCAATTCAAATTTACTTATTTTATGTGTATTTTGTATATCTATTTTCATAGAAATTGAAATACTACTGTGTATATTTATATAGTTTTATATAAATTTACGTTATTTTATGTATTTTGTATATTTATATTTATACAAATACATTCTTTTATTGGTATTTTGTTTATTTATTTTGATAATTTACATTCTTTTATGTGTTTTTGTATACATTTTTTATACGTATTTACTTCATTTTATGTGTATTTTGTATATATATTTTATAGAAATCTACGTTTTTTATGTGTATTCGTATATATATTTTGAAACAAATTTACATTGTTTTATATATATATATATATATATATATATATATATATATATATATATATATATATATATATATATATATATATATATATATATATATATAAAATAATTTAAAATTGAATTAAATAAATATAGAAAATAAACATAAAATAAGGTAAATTTGTAATGAAATATATGTAAAAGTACTCATAAAATAATATAAATTTGTATGAAAATATAAATACAAATACACATAAAATAACATGAATTGGTATAAAATTTGTATCAAAATAT
This sequence comes from Eriocheir sinensis, assembly GCF_024679095.1. Lineage (NCBI taxonomy): Eukaryota > Metazoa > Arthropoda > Malacostraca > Decapoda > Varunidae > Eriocheir > Eriocheir sinensis. The sequence continues at coordinate 130,212 of NW_026112165.1, read as the reverse complement.
ATACTAATACACACAATAAAATAACGTAAATTTTTATGAAAATGTATATACAAAATACACATAAAATAATTTAAATACGTAGAAAAATATATATACAAAGTACACATAAAACAATGTAAACAAAATTCCAATAAAAGAATGTATATTTGTAAGAAAATATATATACAAAATACAAATAAAATAACAAAAATTTGTATAAAAATATATACAAAAATACACAAAAAATAATTTTTATTTTTTTGAACATATATATTCAAAATACACATAAAAATAGGCAAATTTGTATTGAGATACATATACAAAATACACATAAAATAATGTAAATTTGTATAAAAATATATAAACAAATACATATAAAATAACGTAAATTTGGATAAAATATATATACAAAATAAACATTAAATAATGTAGTTATGTATAAGAAAATATATACAAAATACACATAGAATAATGTTAAATCGTATCAAAATAAATAAACAGAATATCAATAAAATAATATAAATATTTATAAAAATAAAGACGCAAATTACCCATATAATAATGCATAATTGCATAAAAATATATATACAAAAATACATATAAAATAATTTAATTTCTATTAAAATAAATATTCAAAATGCACATACAATAAAGTAAATTTGTATTGAAATAGATATGCAAAATACACATAAATAATGTAAATTTGTATCAAAATATATTTACGAATACTCATAAAATAGAGTAAATTTTTATGAAAATATACATACAAAATACATATAAAATGATGTATAAAAGTATAAATATATATATACCAAATACACCTAAAATAATGTAAATTCGTATCAAAATAAATAAACAAAATTCCGATAAAAGAATGTATATGTGTTGGAAAATAAATATAGAAAATACACATAAAATAACGAAAATTTGTATAAATATATATCCAAAAAAAAAAAATCAATTTGTATGAAAATAGATATACAAAATACACATATAATTAGTTAAATTTGTATTTAAATACTAGTACAAAATACACATAAAATAATGTAAATTTTTATGAAATGAAAACAAATACACATAAAATAACGTACATTTGTATAAAATATATATACAAAATACACATAGAATAATGTAAAATATCAATAAAATAATATAAATTTGTATGAAAATAAAGATGCAAAATAACCATAAAATAAACCATATTTTTATAAAAATACTTATCCAAAAATAAACATAGAATAATTAAAATTGTATTAAGATCAATATACAAAATGAAGATACAATAAGATAAATTTGTATTGAAAAAATATGGAAAATACACATAAAACAGTGTAAATTTGTTTCAAAATATATATACGAATACACATAAAATAACGAAGATTTCTATAGAAATATATATACAAAATACACATGAATTGATGTAAATACGTATAAAAATATATATATATATACAAAATACACATTAAATAATGTAAATTCGCGTCAAAATAAAAAACAAAATATCAATAAAAGAATGTGTATTTGTATGAAAATAGATATACAAAATACACATAAGATAACCTAAAATTGTATAAAACTATATACAAAAATACACAAAAATAATTTAAATTTGTATGAAAATAAATATACAAAATACACATAAAATTAGGTAAATTTGTATTGAGATACATATACAAAATACACAAAATAATGTAAATTTGAATGAAAATACATAAACAAATATACTTAAAATAACGTAAATTTGTATAAAATATATATACAAAATACAAATTAAATAATGTAAATATGTATAAAAAAATATATACAAAACACAAATAGAATAATGTAAAATCGTATCAAAATAAATACACAGAATATTAATAAAATTATATAAATTTGTATGAAAATAAAGATGCAAAATACCCAATAAATAACGCATTTTTTTTATAAAAATATATATACAAATATAAACATAAAAAATTAAATTTATATTAAAATAAATATACAAAATAAACATACAATATATGTATTTTGCATATCTATTTCAATATAGATATGCAAAATACATATAAAACAATGTAAATTTGTTTCAAAATATATATACGAATACACATAAAATAACGTAGATTTCTATAAAAATATATAGACTAAATACACATAAAATGAAGTAAATACGTATAAAAAAATGTATACAAAATACACATAAAATAATGTAAATTCGTATCAAAATAAATAAACAAAATACCAATAAAAAAATGTGTATTTGTATAAATATAAATATACAAAATACACATAAAATAACGTAAATTTATATAAAACTATTTACAAAAATACAGAGAAGTAATTAAATTTGTTTGAAAATAGATATACAAAACACACGCAAAATAAGCTAAATTTGAATTAAAATATATATACAAAATACATAAAATAAAGTAAATTTGTATCAAAATATTTATACAAATACACATATAATAACGTAAATTTGTATAAAAATATATAAACAAAATACACATTACATAATGTAAATACGTATAAAAAATATGTACAAAATACACATATAATCATGTAATTCGTATCAAAATAAATAAACCAAATACAAATAAAATAATATAAATTTGTATGAGAAAACATATACAAAATACACATAGAATAACACAAATTTCTATAAAAATATATGTACAAAAATGCACATAATATAAATTTGCATAAAAATATATATACAAAACACACATTAGATAATGAAAATGAGTACAAAAATATGTATACAAAATACCTATGATATAATCTAAATTCGTATCGAATTAAATTAAGAAAATAGCAATAAAATAATGTAATTTTGGATGAAAATATATATAGAAAATACACATAAAATAACCTAAATACAAATACAAATATACACATAAAATAATTTAAAATTGAATGAAATAAATATACAAAATAAACATAAAATAAGGTAAATTTGTAATGAAATATATGTAAAAATACACAAAAAATAATATAAATTTGTATGAAAATATATATACAAATACACATTAAATAACATGAATTTGTATAAAATTTGTATCAAATATATACGAATAAACACAATAAAATAACGTAAATTTTTATGAAAATGTATATACAAAATACAAATAAAATAATTTAAATACGTAGAAAAATATATATACAAAATACATATAAAATAATGTAAATTTGTATGAAAATATATAAACAAATACACATAAAATAATGTAAATTTGGATAGAATATATATACAAAATAAACATTAAATAATGTAAATATGTGTAAAAAAATATACACAAATTTTTTTATTTTTTTATTTTTTATTTTTACGTTGTTGTAGGCATCTTTCCGGTGGGGCCTGATGGTCGGCCCAAGGCTTCTTCCAGGTGGTGCCTGATGGTCGGCCCAGCCCGTTCTGGCGTAGGCGAGTGTTTATAGTGGCGCCATCTTGCATTGGCTCATGCTGCCCCCCGGAACTCGTTCTTGATTCGCTTGGACGACTTCCTCTAGAGTAAGGGTTGATGGATGGTCTTCAGGACAGCATGTGGGTAGTTTTAAGCCACTCGGCGGTGACTGAAAAATCCGAGTGGTAGCGTGAGGATTCGAACCCGCGTCGTCCATCACGCGGCGAATGTGGGTCCAGTACGCTATCACTTCGGCCACCGCCTACCCATATTTTTATACGTATTTACATCATTTCATGAGTATTTTGTATATGTATTTCTATAAAAATCTACGTTATTTTATGTGTATTCGTAGATATATTTTGAAACAAATTTACATTGTTTTATGTGTATTTTGCATATTTTTTCAATACAAACTTACCTTATTGTATGTGCATTTTGTATATTAATTTTAATACAAATTTGATTATTCTATGTGTATTTTTGTATATGTATTTTTATAAAAATATGCTTTATTTTATGGGTATTTTGCATCTTTATTTTCATACAAATTTACATTATTTTATTGACATTCTGTGTATTTATTTTGATATGATTTTACATTATTCTATGTGTATTTTGTATATATATTATATATAAAATGTACGTTATTTTATATGTATTTGTTTTCATTTCATACAAATTTACATTATTTTATGTGTTTTTTGTACATGTATTTAAATACAAATTTAACTAGTTAAATGTGTATTTTGTATATCTATTTTGTATGTATATTTTCATAGAAATTTACTCTATTTTATGAGTATTCGTATATCTATTTTGATACAAATTTACATTATTGATGTGTATTTTGCATATCTATTTCAATACAAATTTACTTTATTGTATGTGCATTTTGTATATTTATTTTAATACAAATTTCATTATTTTATATGTATTTTTCTATACATATTTTTATGCAAATATGCGTTATTATATGGATATTTTGCATCTTTATTTTCGTACAAATTTATATTATTTTATTCATATGTGTATATGTAAATACGTATAAAAAAATATATACAAAACACAAATAGAATAATGTAAAATCGTATCAAAATAAATACACAAAATATTAATAAAATAATGTAAATTTGTATGAAAATTAAGATGCAAAATACCCATAAAATAACGCTTTTTTTTATAAAAATATATATAAAAATCACATAAAATATTTGATTTTGTATTAAAATAAATATACAAAATGCACATACAATAACGTAGATTTGTATTGAAATAGATACGCAAAATACATATAAAACAATGTAAATTTGTTTCAAAATATATAAAGGAATACACATAAAATAACGCAGATTTCTATAAAAATATATATACAAAATACATATATAATTAAGTAAATACGTATAAAAAAATGTATACAAAATACACATAAAATAATGTAAATTCGTATCAAATTAAATAAACAAAATACTAATAAAAGAATGTGTGTTTGTATAAATATAAATATACAAAATACACAAAAAATTACGTAAATTTATATAAAACTATATACAAAAATACATATAAGTAATTAAATTTGTATGAAAATAGATATACAAAATACATATAAAATAAGCTAAATTTGAATTGAAATATATATACAAAATACATAAAATAATGTAAATTTGTATCAAAATACTTATACAAATACACATACAATAACGTAAGTTTGTATGAAAATATATAAACAAAAACACTTTAAATAATGTAAATCCGTATAAAAAAATATGTACAAAATACACAAATAATCATGTAATTCGTATCAAAATAAATAGAAAAAATACCAATAAAATAATGTAAATTTGTATGAGAAAACATTTACAAAATACACATAAATAACGATAATTTCAATAAAAATATATATAATATAATATATTTGTATTCATATTTAAAATATTTAATGTATATTTTATATATATATTTTAACCAAATTTACGTTATTTTATGTGCATTTGTTTATAATTATATTTTCATACAAATTTACATTATTTCATGTGAGTTTTGTATATGTATTTCAATACAAATTTGCCTAACTTTATGTGTATTTTGCATATCTATTTTCAAACAAATTTAAATTATTTTTTTGTATTTTTGTATACATTTTTATAAAAATTTTAGTTATTTTAATTGTATTTTGTATATATATTTTCCTACAAATATACATTTTTTTATTGGAATTTTTGTATTTAATTTGCTACGAATTTACATTATTTCATGTGTATTTTGTAAATGTATTTTCTACGTATTTAAATTATTTTATGTGTATTTTATATATACATTTTCGTAAAAATTTATGTTATTTTATTGTGTGCATTCGAATATATTTTGATACAAATTTTATACAAATTCATGTTATTTTATGTGTATTTGTATATGTATTTTCATACAAATTTATATTATTTTATGTGTATTTTTACATATATTATTACAAATTTACCTTATTTTATGATTATTTTGTATATTTATTTAATTCAATTTTAAATTATTTAATGTGTATATTTGTATTTGTATTTAGGTTATTTTATGTGTGTTTTCTATATATATATATATATATATATATATATATATATATATATATATATATATATATATATATATATATATATATATATATATATATATATATATATATATCTATATATATATATATATATATATATATATTCATCCAAGGTTACATTACTTTATTGGTATTTTCTTAATTTAACTCGATACGAATTTAGATTATTTCATAGGTATTTTGTATACATATTTTTATATTAACATTATCTAATGTGTGTTTTGTATATTTTTTTATGCAAATAAATTTTATGTGTATTTTGTATATGTTTTCTCATACAAATTTACATTATTTTATTGTTTTTTTGTTTATTTATTTTGATACGAATTACATGATTATATGTGTATTTTGTACATATTTTTTTATACGTATTTACATTATTTAATGTGTATTTCGTTTATATATTTTTATACAAATTTACGTTATTATATGTGTATTTGTTAAAAAGATTTTGATACAAATTTACTTTATTTTATGTATTTTGTATATATATTTCAATTCAAAGTTAGTTTATTTTGTGAGTATTTTGTATATCTATTTTCATACAAATTTAATTACTTCTGTGTATTTTTGTATATAGTTTTATATTAATTTACGTTATTTTATGTGCATTTTGTATATTTATATTTATACAAATACACATTCTTTTATTGGTATTTTGTTTATTTATATTTATACGAATTTACATTATTTTATATGTATTTTGTATACATTTTTTATACGTATTTACTTAATTTTATGTGTATTTTGTATATATATTTTTATAGAAATCTACGTTATTTGATGTGTATTCGTATATATATTTTGAAACAAATTTACATTGTTTTATATGTATTTTGCATATCTATTTCAATACAAATTTATCTTATTGTATGTGCATTTTGCATATTTATTTTAATACAAATTCAAATATTTTGTGTATTTTGGTATATATTATTTTATAAAAAATGCGTTATTTATTGGGTATTTTGCATCTTAATTTTCATACAAATTTACATTATTTTATTAATATTCTGTGTATATATTTTGATACGATTTTATATTATTCTATTTGTGTTTTGTATATATTTTTTATACATATCTACATTATTTAATGTGTATTTTGTATATATATTTCATACAAATTTACGTTATCTTAAGTGTATTTGTTTATATATTTTCATTCAAATTTACATTATTTTAAGTGTATTTTGTATATGTATTTCAATACAAATTTACCTAATTTTATGTGTATTTTGTATATTTATTTTCATACAAATTTAAATTATTTTTGTGCATTTTTGTATATAGTTTTAAACAAATTTAGGTTATTTTATGTGTATTTTGTATATCTATTTTCATACAAAAACGCATTCTTTTATTGATATTTTGTTTATTTATTTTGACGCGAGTTTACATTATTTAATGTGTATTTTGTATATATATTTTTATACGCATTTATATCATTTCATGTGTATTTTGTATATATATTTTTCTATAGAAATCTACGTTATTTTATGTGTATTCGTATATATATTTTGAAACAAATTTACACTGGTTTATATGTATTTTGCATATTTTTTCAATACAAATTTAACTTATTGTATGTGCATTTTTTATGTTAATTTTGATACATATTTAATTATTTTATGAGTATTTTGCATATTTATTTTCATAAAAATTTATATTATTTTATTGATATTCTGTGTATTTATTTTAACTCGATTTTACATTATTCTATGTGTATTTTGTATATATATTTTATACAAATATACGTTACTTTATGTGTATTTGTTTTCATTTCATACAAATTTTCATTATATTAAGTGTATTTTGTACATGTATTTAAATGTGTATTTTGTATAATTATTTTCCTACAAATATACGTTCTTTTATCTTAATTTTCTTTATTTATTTTGATATAAATTTACATTATTTGAGTCATATTTGGTATATATATTTTTATACTTATTTACATAATTTTATATGTAATTTGTATGTATATTTTCATAGTAATTTACTCTTTTATGAGTATTCGTATATATATTTTGATACAAATTTACTTTATTGATGTGTATTTTACATATCTATTTCAATACAAATTTACTTTATTGTATGTGCATTTTGTATATTTATTTTAATAAAAATTTAATTATTTTATATGTATTTTTGTATATATATTTTTATACAAATATGCGTTATTATATGGGTATTTTGCATCTTTATTCTCATACAAATTTACATTATTTTATTGATATTCTATTGATTTATTTTGATACGATTTTACTTTATTCTATGTGTATTTTGAATATATATTTTTATACATATTTAAATTATTTAATGAATATTTTGTATATATATTTCATCCAAATTTACGTTATTTTATGTGTATTTGTTTATATATTTTCATACAAATTTACATTATTTTATGTGGGTTTTGTATATGTATTTCAATACAAATTTGCCTAAATTTATGTGTATTTTCCATATCTATTTTCAAAGAAATATTAATTTTTTTTGTGTATTTTTGTATATATTTTTATACAAATTTTAGTTATTTTATTTGTATTTTGCATATATATTTTCCTACAGAAATATATTCTTTTATTGGAATTTTGTTTATTTATTTTGATACGAATTTACATTATTTTATGTGTATTTTGTATATATATTTTTCTACGTATTTACATTATTTTATGTGTATTTTGTATATATATTCTCATAAAAATTTACCTTATTTTATTGTGTGTATTCGTATATAATTTGTTACAAATTTTTTACAAATTCATGTTATTTTATGTGTATTTGTTCATATATTTCCATACAAATTTACATTATTTTATGTGCATTTTTACATATATTTCATTACAAATTTACTTTACTTTATGTTTATTTTGTATATTTATTTCATTCAATTTTGATTTATTTAATGTGTAAAATTAGGTAAATTTGTATTGAGATACATATACAAAATACTCATAAAATAGTGTAAATTTGAATGAAAATATATAAAAATATACTGTACACTTAAAATAACGTAAATTTGTATCAAATATATATACAAAATACACATTAAATAATGTAAATATGTATAAAAAATATATACAAAACACAAATAGAATAATGTAAAATAATATCAAAATAAATACAGAGAATAAATCAATATGTAGAGATTTGTATAAAAATAAAAATGCAAAATACCCATCAAATTACGCATTTTTTTTATAAAAATATATACCAAAAATCACATAAAATATTAAAATATGTAGTAAAATAAATATAAAAAATGCACATACAATAAGGTAAATTTGTATTGAAATAGATATGCAAAATACAGATAAAACAATGTAAATTTGTTTCAAAATATAAATACGAATACACATAAAATAACGTAGATTTCTATAAAAATATATACAAAATACACTTAAAATAATGTAAATTTGTATGAAAATAAAGATGCAAAATTCCCATAAAATAGCACATTTCTTATAAAAATATATATACCAAAATACACATAAAATATTTAAATTTGTATTGAAATAAATATTCAAAATACACATACAATAAGGTAAATTTGTATTGAAAGAGATATGCAAAAATACATATAAAACAATGTAAATTTGTTTCAAAATATATATACGAATACACATAAAATAACGTAGATTTCTATAAAAATATATATACAAAATACACATAAAATTAAGTAAATACGTATAAAAAAATGTATACAAAATACACATAAAATAATGTAAATTCGAATCAAAATAAATGAAGAAAATACCAATAAAAGAATGTGTATTTGTATAAATATAAATATACAAAATACACATACAAAATAAACATAAAATAAGGTAAATTTGTAATGAAATATATGTACAAAATACACATAAAATAATGTAAATTTATTTGAAAATATATATACAAATACACAAAATACCATGAATTTGTATAAAAATATATATTCAAAATAAATATTAAATAATCTAAATGCGTATAAAAATATATATACAAAGTACATATAAAATAATGTAAATTCGTATAAATATAAATCAACAAAATACCAATAAAATAATATATATTTGAATGAAATTAAATTTACAAAATACACATAACATAACTAAAATTTGTATTAAAATATATACAAAAATACTTAGAAATAATTTGAGTTTGTATGAAAATAGATATACAAAACACACATAAAACTAGGTAAATTTCTTTTGAAATATATATACAAAATACCCATAAAATATTGTAAATTTGTGTCAAAATATATAAACAAATACACTTAAAATAACGTAAATTTGTATGAAAAATATATACAAAATACACATAGAATAATGTCAAATCGTATAAAAATGAATGAGCAGAATATCAATAAAATAATGTAAATTTGTATGAAAATAAAGATGCAAAATACCCATAAAATAAAGCATATTTTTATAAAAATACATATACAAAAATACACATAGAATAATTAAATTTGTATTAAAATTAATATACAAAATGCATATACAATAAGGTAAATTTGTATTGAAAAAATATGCAACATACACATAAAAGTGTAAATTTGTTTCAAAATCTATATATGAATACACATAAAATAACATAGATTTCTATAGAAATATAAATACAAAATACACATGAAATGATGTAAATACGTATAAAAATATATATACAAAATACACATTAAATAATGTAAATTCGCGTCAAAATAAATAAACAAAATATCAATAAAAGAATGTGTATTTGTATGAAAATAGATATACAAAATACACATAAAATAACCTAAATTTGTATAAAACTATATACAAAAATGCACAAAAATAATTTAAATTTGTATGAAAATAAATATACAAAATACACATAAAATTAGGTAAGTTTGTATTGAAATACATATACAAAATACACATAAAATAATGTAAATTTGAATGAAAATATATAAACAAATACACTTAAAATAACGTAAATTTGTATAAAATATATATGCAAGATACACATTAAATAATGTAAATGTGTATAAAAAAATATATACAAAGAACAAATAGAATAATGTAAAATCGTATCAAAATAAATACACAGAATATCAGAAAAATAATGTAAATTTGTATAAAAATAAAGATGGAAAATTCCCATAAAATAGCGCATTTTTTATAAAAATATATATATACCAAAATACACATAAAATATTTAAATTTGTATTGAAATAAATATACAAAATGCACATACAGTAAGGTAAATTTGTATTGAAAGAGATATTCAAAAATACATATAAAACAATGTAAATTTGTTTCAAAATATATATACGAAAACACATAAAATAACATAGATTTCTATAAAAATATATATACAAAATACACATAAAATTAAGTAAATACGTATAAAAAAATCTATACAAAAAACACATAAAATAATGTAAATTCGAATCAAAATAAATAAACAAAATACCAATAAAAGAATGTGTATTTGTATAAATATAAATATACAAAATACACATATAATAACGTAAATTTGTAAAAACTATATACAAAAATACACAAAAGTAATTAAATTTGTATGAAAATAGATATACAAAATACACATAAAATAAGCTAAATTTGAATAGAAATATATATATACAAAATACATAAAATAATGTAAATTTGTATCAAAATATTTACATAAAATGAAGTAAACACTTATAAAAAAATGTATACAAAATACACATAAAATAATGTAAATTCGTATCAAAATAAATAAACAAAATACTAATAAAAGAATGTGTATTTGTATAAATATAAATATACAAAATACACATAAAATAACTTAAATTTATATAAAACTATATACAAAAATCCACAAAATTAATTAAATTTGTATGAAAATAGATATACAAAATACACATAATATAAGCTAAATTTGAATTGAAATATATATACAACATACATAAAATAATGTAAATTTGTCTCAAAATATTTATACAAATTTGTCTAGAACAAAATACTCATTAAATAATGTAAATACGTATAAAAAAATATGTACAAAATATACAAAAAATCATGTAATTCGTATCAAAATAGATAAACAAAATACCAATAAATAATGTAAATTTGTATGAGAAAACATATACAAAATACACAAAAAATAACGCAAATTTCAATAACAATATATGTACGAAAATGCACATTAAATAAAGTAAATTTACATAAAAAATATATATACAAAACACATATTAAATAATGTAAATGCGTATAAAAATATGTATACAAAATAACTATGAAATAATCTAAATTCGTATCGAATTAAATTAACAAAATACCAATAAAATAATGTTATTTTGGATGAAAATATATATAGAAAATACACATAAAATAACCTAATTACAAATACAAATATACACATAAAATAATTTAAAATTGAATGAAATAAATATATAAAATAAACAAAAAATAAGGTAAATTTGTAATGAAATATACGTAAAAATGCACATAAAATAATGTAAATTTGTATGAAAATATATACGTATTCAAATACACATAAAATAACATGAATTTGTATATAATTTGTTTCAAATTATATACGAATACACACAATAAAATGATGTAAATTTTTATGAAAATAGATATACAAAATACACATAAATTAATGTAAATACGTAGAAAAATATATATACAAAATACACATAAAATTTTGTAAATTCGTATCAAAATAAATAAACAAAATTCCAATAAAAGAATGTACATTTGTAGGAAAATATATATACAAAATATAAATAAAATAACTAAAATATGTTTAAAAATATATACAATAATATACAAAAATAATTTAAATTTGTTTGAAAATAGATATGCAAAATACACATAAAATTAGGCAAATTTGTGTTCAAATACATATACAAAACACATATAAAATAATGTTAATTTGTATGAAAATATATAAACAAATACACTTAAAATAACGTAAATTTGGATAAAATATATATACAAAAAATACATTAAATAATTTAAATATGTATAAAAAAATATATACAAAATTAGCAGAATAATGTTAAATCGTATCAAAATAAATAAACAGAATATCAATAAAATAATGTAACTATGAAAGAAAGTAAAGATGCAAAATACCCATATCATAACACATATTTGTATAAAAATATATATACAAAAATACATATAAAATAATTAAATTTGTATTAAAATAAATATACAAAATGCACATACAATGAAGAAACTTTGTATTGAAATAGATATGCAAAATACACATAAATAATGTAAATTTGTATTATAATATATATACGAATACACATAAAATAGAGTAAATTTCTATGAAAATAAATATTCAAAATACATATAAAATTATGTAAATAAGTAAAAAAATATATATATCAAATACATCTAAAATAATGAAAATTTGTATATTAATTTTAATACAAATTTAATTATTCTATGTGTATTTTTGTATATGTATTTTTATAAAAATATGCTTTATTTTATGGGTATTTTGCATCTTTATTTTCAAACAAATTTACATTATTTTATTGATATCCTGTGTATTTATTTTAATACGATTTTACATTATTCTATGTATATTTTGTATATATATTTTATACAAATGCACGTTATTTTATGTGAATTTGTTTTCATTTCATACAAATTTACATTATCTTATGTGTATTTTGTACATGTATTTAAATACAAATTTAACTAATTATATGTGTATTTTGTATATCTATTTTCAAAAAAATTGAAATTAATTTTGTGTATTTTTGTATATATTTTTATACAAATTTTCGTAATTTTATGGGTATTTTGTATATTTATTTTCCTACAAATATACGTTCTTTTATCGGAATTTTGTTTATTTATTTTGATACGAATTTACATTATTTTAGGTTTATTTGATATATATATTTATACTTATTTACATAATTTTTATGTATTTTGAATATATATTTTCATAGAAATTTACTGTATTTTATGTGTATTCGTATTTATATTTTGATACAAATTTACATTATTTATGTGTATTTTGCATATCTATTTCAATACAAATTTTCTTTATTATATGTGCCTTTTATATATTTATTTTAATACAAATTTAATTATTTTATGTGTATTTTTTTATATATATTTTTAAACAAATATGCGTTATTTTATGGGTATTTTGCATCTTTATTTTCATTCAAATTTACATTTTTTAATTGATATTCTGTTTATTTATTTTGATACGATTTTACATTATTCTGTGTATTTTCTCTATATTTTATACATATTTACATTATTTAATGTATATTTTGTATATATATTTTATGGAAATTTACGTTATTTTATGTGTATTTTTTTGTATATTTTCATACAAATTTACATTATTTTATGTGTATTTTGTATATGTATTTTAATACAAATTTGCCTAATTTTATGTGTATTTTGCATATCTATTTTCAAACAAATTTAAATTATTTTTGTTAATTTTTGTATATATTATACAAATTTTGTAATTTTATATATATATATATATATATATATATATATATATATATATATATATATATATATATATATATATATATATATATATATATATATATATATATATATATATATATATATATATATATATATATATATATATATATATATATATATATATATATATATATATATATATATATATATATATATATATATATTATATTTATTTATATATTTATACATTATTTTATATATATATATATATATATATATATATATTTACATTATTTTATGTGTATTTTGTATATATATTTTCATAAAAATTTACGTTATTTTATTGTGTGTATTTGTATCTATTTTGATACAAATTTATATTATTTTATGTGTATTTTGCATATGTATTTCAATACAAATTTACCGTATAGTATGTGAATTTTGTATATTTATTTTAATACAAATTTAATTATTTTATGTGTATTTTTGTATATATTTTTTTTAAATATGAGTTATTTTATGTCTTTTGTATATCTATTTTCATACAAATTTATTTATTTTTGTTAATTTTTGTATATAGTTTTATACAATTTTACGCTATTTTATGTGTATTTTGTATATTTATATTTATACAAATTCACACTCTTTCATTGGTATTTTGTTTATTTATTTTGATACGAATTTACATTATTTTATATGAATTTTGTATACATTTTCTTATACGTATTTTCTTCATTTTATGTGTATTTTGTATATATATTTTTATAGAAATCTACGTTATTTTATGTGTATTCGTATATATATATTGAAACAAATTTACAATGTTTTATATGTATTTTGCATATCTATTTCAATACAAATTTAACTTATTGCATGAGCATTTTTTATATTTATTGTAATACAAATTTAAATATTTTATGTGTATTTTGGTATATATATTTCTATAAAAAATGCGTTATTTTATGGGTATTTTGCATCTTTATTTTCATACAAATTTACATTATTTTATTAACATTCTGTGTATTTATTTTGATACGATTTTACATTATTCTATTTGTGTTTTGTATATATATTTTTTTATACATATTTACATTATTTAATGAGTATTTTGTATATATATTTTATACAAATTTACGTTAATTTAAGTGTATTTATTTATATATTTTAATTCAAATTTACATTATTTTATGTGTGTTTTGTATATGTATTTTAATACAAATTTACCTAATTTTATGTGTTTTTTGTATATTTATTTTCATACAAATTTAAATTATTTTTGTGTATTTTTGTATATAGTTTTATACAAATTTACGTTATTTTATGTGTATTTTGTATATGTATTTTCATACAAATACACATTCTTTTATTGATATTTTTTTTACATTGTTTAATATGTATTTTGTATATATATTTTTATACGTATTTACATCATTTCATGTGTATTTTGTATATATATTTCTATAGAAATCTACGTTATTTTACGTGTATTCGTATATATATTTTGAAACAAATCTACATTATTTTATGTGTATTTTGTATGTATATTTCATTACAAATTTGCCTAATTTTATGTTTATTTTTATGTCTATTTTCATTCAAATTCAAATTATTTTATGTGTATATATTTATTTGTATTTACGTTATTTTATGTGTATTTTCTATATATATTTTCATTCAAAATTACATTATTTTATCGGTATTTTCTTCATTTATTTTGATACGAATTTAGATTATTTCATGTGTATTTTCTATACATATTTTTAAACGCATTTACATTATTTAATGTGTGTTTTGTATATATATTTTTTATACAATTTTACTTCATTTTGTGTACATTTGTGTTGTTGTTTTTATACAAATTTTCATTATTTTAAGTGTATTTTGTACTTTTTTTATTTTAAATTTGCCTTATTTGATGTGTATTTTGTTTATCTATTTTTATACAAATTTAAAGTATTTGATGTGTGTTTTTGTACATATATTTTTATAGAAATTTGCGTTATTTTATGTGTATTTTGTATATATTTTTTCATACAATTCTACATTTTTTTATTATTATTTTGTTTATGTATTTTGATACGAATTTACATTATTATATGTGTATTTTGTAGATATTTTGTATACGTATTTTCATAATTTTATGTGTATTTTGTTTATATATTTTAAAACAAATTTACATTATTTTATGCGTATTTGTTTAATTATATTGATACAAATATACATTATTTTATATATTTTTTATATATATTTCAATACAAATTTAGTTTATTTAATATATATTTTGTATATCTATTTTCATACAAATTTAAATTACTTTTGTGTATTTTTGTATAGTTTTTTATACAAATTTACGTTATTTTATGTGTATTTTGTATATTTGTTTTCATACAAATTCACATTCTTCTATTGGGATTTTGGTTATTTATTTTGGTACGAATTTACATTATTTAATGTGTATTTTGTATATATATTTTTATACGAATTTATATCATTTTATGTGTATTTTTTATATATATTTTTCTAGAAATGTACGTTTTTTATGTTTATTCGTATATATATTTAGCAACAAATTTATATTGTTTGATGTGTGTTTTGCATATCTATTACAATACAAATTTACCATATTGTATGTGTATTTTGTATATTTATTTTAATACAAATTTAATTATTTGATGTGTTTTTTTGTATATATATTTTTTTATATAAATATGCTTTTTTTATGATTTTTTTGCATCTTTATTTTCTTACAATTTTACATTATTTTATTGATATTCTGTGTATTTATTTTGATACGATTTAACATTGCTCTATGTGTATTTTGAATATAATTTATATTACATATTTACATTATTTAATGTGCATTTTCTATATATATTTTATACTTATATACGTTACTTTAAGTCTATTTGTTTATATATTTTCATACAAATTTACATTATTTTACGTGTTTTTTTATATGTATTTCAATACAAATTTATCTGATTTTATATGTATTTTGTATTTGTATTTTCATACAAATTGAAATTAATTTTTTGTATTTTTGTATGTATTTTTATACAAATGTTAGTTATTTTATATATTATTTTGTATATTTATTTTCCTACATATATACATTCTTTTATTAAAATTTAGTTTATTGAATTTGATACGAATTTACATTATTTTAGGTGTATTTTGTATATATATTTTTATTCGTATTTACATCATTTGATGTGTATTTTTTGATATATATTTTCATAGAAATTTTCGCTATTTATTGTGCGTTCGTATACATATTTTAATACAAATTTACATTATGTGATGTGTATTTTGCATGTCTATTTCAATACAAATTTATCTTATTGTATGTTCATTTTGTATATGTATTTTAATACAAATTTAATTATTTTATGTGTATTTTTGTATATATATTTTTATACAAATATGCGTTATGTTATGGGTATTTTTCATCTTTATTTTCATAGAAATTTATATTATTTTATTGATATTCTGTTCATTTATTGTGATACGATTTTACATTATTCTATGCGTATTTTGTATATATATTTTTATACACTTTTCCATTATTTAATGTGTATTTTGTATATATATTTTATTCAAATCTACGTTATTTTTTGTGTATTTGTTGATATATTTTGACACAAATTTACAATATTTTATGGGTATTTTGTATATATATTTCAAAAGAAATTTACCTCAGTTTTATGTGTTTTTTGTATATCTATTTTCATATAAATTCAAATTATTGCTGGGTATTTTATTGGCATTTTGTTGATTTATTTTGATACGAATTTACATTATTTTATATGTACTTTGTATATATATTTTTTTACGCATATACATTATTTAATGTTTATTTTGAAAATATATTTTTATACAAATTCATGTTATTTTATGTGTATTTGTATATATATTTTCATACAAATTTACATTATTTTTATGTGTATTTTGTACAGATATTTCATTACAAATATAAATTATTTTATGTTTATTTTGTATATTAATTTCAATCAATTTTAAATTATTTTATGTGTATATTTGTATTTGTATTTAGGTTATTTTATATGTATTTTCTATATATATTTTCCTCCAGAAATACATTATTTTATTGGTATTTTGTTAATTTAATTCGATACGAATTTAGATTAATTGATAGGTATTTTGTATACATATTATACGCATTTACATTATTTAATGTGTGTTTTGTATATATATTCTTATGCAAATTTACTTTATTTTATGTGCATTTTTGTACATATATTTTTAAAGAAATCTGCGTTATTCTATGTGTATTTTGTATATGTTTTCTCATACAAAATTACACTATTTCATTGGTATTTTGTTTATTTCTTTTGATACGAATCATATTATTATATTTGTATTTTGTACATATTTTTTATACGTGTTTACATTATTTAATGAGTATTTTGTTTATGTATTTTTATAAAAATTTACGTTATTATATGTGTATTTGTATAAATATTTTGATACAAATTTACATTATTTTATGTATTTTGTATATATATTTCAATTAAAATTTAGCTTACTTTATGTGTTTTTTGTATATCTATTTTCATATGTACAAAATACACATGAAATTATGTAAATACGTATAAAAACATATACACAAAATACACATTAAATAATGTAAATTCCTGTCAAAATAAATAAACAAAATATCAATAAAAGAATGTGTATTTGTATGAAAATACATATACAAAATACACATAAAATAACGTAAATTTGTATAAAACTACATACAAAAATACACAAAAATAATTTAAATTTGTATGAAAATAAATATACAAAATACACATAAAATTATATAAATTTGTATTGAAATACATATACAAAATACACATAAAATAATGTAAATTTGAATAAAAATATATAAACAAATACACTTAAATTAACGTAAATTTGTATAAAATATATATACAAAATACTCATTAAATAATGTAAATATGTATAAAAAATATTCACCCAAAACACAAATAGAATAATGTAAAATCGTATCAAAATAAATGCACAGAATATTACTAAAATAATGTAAATTTGTATATAAAAAATACATATAGAATAATGTTAAATCGTATCAAATTAAATAAACAGAATTTCAATAAAATAATGTAAATTTCTATGAAAATAAAGATGCAAAATACCCATATAATAACGCACATTTGTATAAAAATATATATAAAAAAAACATAAAATAATTAAATTTGTATTAAAATAAATATACAAAATACACATACAATAAAGTAAATTTGTATTGAAATAGATATGCAAAATACACATCAATAATGTAAATTTGTATCAAAATATATATACAAATACTCATAAAATAGAGTAAATTTCTATGAAAATATACATACAAAATACATATAAAATGATATAAATAAGTATAAAAATATATATTTCAAATATACCTCAAATAATGTAAATTCGTATCAAAATAAATAAACAAAATTATGAAAAAAAGCGTATATTTGTAGGAAAATAAATATACAAAATACACATAAAGTAACATTATTTTATTGGTATTTTCTTAATTTAATTCGATAGGAATTTAGATTATTTCATAGGTATTTTGTATACATATTTTTATACTCATTTACATTATCTAATGTGTGTTTTGTATATATATTTTTGTGCAAATTTATTTTATATGCATTTTTGTACATATATTTTCATAGAAATTTACGTTATTTTATGTGTATTTTGTATATGTTTTCTTATACAAATTTATATTAATTCATTGGTATTTTGTTTATTTATTTTGATACGAATTACATGATTATATGTGTATTTTGTACATATTTTTTATACGTATTTACATTATTTATTGTGTATTTTGTTTATATATTTTTATACAAATTTACGTTATTATATGTGTATTTGTATAAATATTTTGATACAAATTTACTTTATTTTATGTATTTTGAATATATATTTCAATTCAAATTTAGCTTTTTGTGTGTGTATTTTGTATATCTATTTTCATACAAATTTAATTACTTCTGTGTATTTTTGTATATAGTTTTATATAAATTTACGTTATTTTACGTGTATTTTGTATATTTATATTTATACAAATACAAATTTTTTTATTGGTATTTTGTTTATTTATTTTGATACGAATTTACATTATTTTAAGTGTATTTTGTATACATTTTTTTTATACGTATTTACCTCATTTTATGTGTATTTTGTATATATATTTTTATAGAAATCTACATTATTTTATGTGTATTCGTATATATATTTTGAAACAAATTTACATTGTTTTATATGTATTTTGCATATCTATTTCAATACAAATTTACCTTATTGTATGTGTATTTTGTATATTTATTTTAATACAAATATTTTTTTTTATGTGTATATTTGTATATATATTTTTATAAAAAAAGGCGTTATTTATTGGGTATTTTGCTTCTTTATTTTCATACAAATTTACATTATTTTATTAATATTCTGTGTATTTATTTTGATACGATTTTACATTATTCTATTTGTGTTTTGTATATATTTTTCTATACATATTTACATTATTTAATTTGTATTTTGTATATATATTTTATACAAATTTACGTTATTTTAAGTGTATTTGTTTATGTATTTTTATTCAAATTTACTTTATATTACGTGTATTTTGTATATGTATTTCAATACAAATTTAGCTAATTTTATGTGTATTTTGTATATTAAAATATATTTTTGTATATATTTTTATATAATTTTAGGTTATTTTATGTGTATTTTGTATAGCTATTTTCATACATATACACATTCTTTTATTGATATTTTTTTATTTATTTTGAAGCGAATTTACATTATTTAATGTGTATTTTGTATATATATTTTTATACGTATTTACATCATTTCATGTGTATTTTGTATATATATTTCTATAAAAATCTATGTTATTTTATGTGTATTCGTATAAATATTTTGAAACAAATTTAAACTGTTTGATGAGTATTTTGCATATTTTTTCATTACAAATTTACCTTATTGTATCTGCATTTTGTATATTAATTTTAATGCAAATTTAATTATTCTATGTGTATTTTTGTATATGTATTATTAAAAAAAATATGATTTATTTTATGGTTATTTTGCATCTTTATTTTCATACAAATATATATTATTTTATTGATATTCTCTGTATATATTTTGATGCGATTTTACTTTATTCTATGTGTATTTTGTTTATATATTTTAAACAAATGTACGTTATTTTATGTGTATTTGTTTTCATTTCATACAAATTTACATTATTTTTTGTGTATTTTGTACATGTATTTAAATACAAATTTAACTAATTATATGTGTAATTGTATATCTATTTTCATACAAATTGAAATTATGGTTTTTTTTTGTATATATATTTTTATACAAATTTTCGTTATTTTATGTGTAATTTCTATATTTATTTTCCTACACATATACGTTCTTTTATCGGAATTTTGTTTATTTATTTTGATACGAATTTACATTATTTTAGGTGTATTATTATATATATTTTTATAATTTTTTACATCATTTTATATGTATTTTGTATGTATATTTTCATGGAAATTTACTCTATTTTATGTGTATTCGTATATATATTCTGATACAAAGTTACATTATTTTATATGTATTTTGCATATGTATTTCAATACAAATTTACCTTATTGTATGTGCATTTTGAATATTTATTTTAATACAAATTAAACTATTTTATGTGTATTTTTGTATATATATTTTTATGCAAATATGCGTTATTATATGGGTATTTTTTCGTCTTTATTTTCCTACAAATTTACATTAGTTTATTGATATTCTGTTTATTTATTTTGATACGATTTAACATTATTCTATGTGTATTTTGTATATATTTTTTTTATACATATTTACATTATTTAATGTTTATTTTGTATATATATTTTATCCAAATTTACGTTATTTTATGTGTATTTGTTTATATATTTTTATAGAAATTTACATTATTTTATGTGTATTTTGTATATGTATTTCAATACAAATTTGAGTAATTTTATGTGTATTTTGCATATATATTTTCAAACAAATTTAAATTATTTTTTGTGTATTTTTGTGTATATTTTTATACAAATTTTAGTTATTTTATTTGTATTTTGAATATATATTTTCCTACAAATATACATTCTTTTATAGGAATTTTGTGTATTTATTTTGTTACGAATTTACATTATTTTACGTGTATTTTGTATATATATTTTTCTACGTATTTAAATTATTTTATGTGTATTTTATATATACACTTTCATAAAAATTTACGTTATTTTATTTTGTGTATACGTATTTATTTTGATACAAATTTTATACAAATTCATGTTATTTTACGTGTATTTGTATATATATTTTCATACAAATTTATATTATTTAATGTGTATTTTTACATATATTTCATTACAAATTTACCTTATTTTAAGTTTATTTTGTAAATTTATTTCATTCAATTTTAAATTATTTCATGTGTATATTTGTATTTATATTTAGGTTATTTTATATGTGTTTTCTATATATATTTTCATCCAAAATTACATTATTTTATTGGTACTTTCTTAATTTAAGTCGATGCGAATTTAGATTATTTCATAGGTATTTTGTATACATATGTTTATACTCATTTACATTACGTGATGTGTGGTTTGAATATATTTTTTAATGCAAATTTATTTTATGTGCATTTTTGTACATATATTTTTATAGAGATTTGCGTTATTTTATGTATTTTGTATATGTTTTCTCATCAAAATATACATTATTTTATTGATATTTTTTTTTTTATTTTGATACGAATTACATCATTATATGTGTATTTTGTACATATTTTTTTATACGTATTTACATTATTTAATGTGTATTTTGTTTATATATTTTTATATAAAATTTACGTTATTATATGTGTATTTGTAAAAATATTTTGATACAAATTTACTTTATTTTATGTATTTTGTACTTATATTTCAATTCAAATTAAGCTTATTTTGTGTGTATTTTATATTTAATTTAATTACTTCTGTGTATTTTTGTATATAGTTTTATATAAATTTACGTTATTTTATGTGCATTTTGTATATTTATATTTATACAAATACACATTCTTTTATTGGTATTTTGTTTATTTATATTTATACGAATTTACATTATTTTATATGTATTTTGTATACATTTTTTTATACGTATTTATTTAATTTTATGTGTATTTTGTATATGTATTTTTATAGAAATCTACGTTATTTTATGGGTATTCGTATATATATTTCGAATCAAATTTACATTATTTTATATGTATTTTGCATATCTATTTCAATACAAATTTACTTTATTGTATGTGCATTTTCTATATTTATTTTAATACAAATTAAAATATTTTATGTGTATTTTGGTATCTATAATTTTATAAAAAATGCGTTATTTTATAGGTATTTTGCATCTTAATTTTCATACAAATTTACATTATTTTATTAATATTCTGTGTATATATTTTGATACGATTTTAAATCATTCTATTTGTGTTTTGTAAATTATTTTTTTTACATATTTACATTATTTAATGTGTATTTTGAAAATATATTTCATACAAGTTTACGTGATTTTATGTGTATTTGTTTATATATTTTCATTCAAATTTACATTATTTCATATGTATTTTGTATATGTATTTCAATACAAATTTACCTAATTTTATGTGTATTTAGTATATTTCTTTTCATACAAATTTAAATTATTTTTGTGTATTTTTGTATATAGTTTTATACAAATTTAGGTTATTTTATGTACGCATTTACATTATTTAATGTGTGTTTTGTATATATATTTTTATGGAAATTTACTTTATTTTACGTGCATTTTGTACATATATTTTTATAGAAATTTGCGTTATTTTATATGTATTTGTATATGTTTTCTCATACAAATTTACATTATTTTATTGCTATTTTGTTTATTTAGTTTGATACGAATTACATGATTATATGTGTATTTTTTACATATTTTTTATACGTATTTACATTACTTAATGTGTATTTTGTTTATATATTTTTAAACAAATTTACGTTATTATATGTAGTTTTATAAATATTTTGATACAAATTTACATTATTTTCTGAATTTTGTATAAACATTTCAATTCAAATTTAGCTTATTTTATCTGTATTTTGTATATCTATTTTCATACGAATTTAATTACTTCTGTGTATTTTTGTATATAGTTTTATACAAATTTACGTTATTTTATGATGTATTTTGTATATTTATATTTATACAAATACACATTCTTTTATAGGTATTTTGTTTATTTATTTTGATACGAATTTACATTATTCTATGTGTATTTTGTATACATTTACTTATACGTATTTACTTCATTTTCTGTGTATTTTGTATATATATTTTTATAGAAATCTACTTTATTTTATGTGTATTCTTACATATATTTTGAAACAAATTTATATTATTTTATATGTATTTTGCATATCTATTTCAATACAAATTTACCTTATTGTATGTGCATTTTGTATATTTATTGTAATACAAATTTAAATATTTTATGTGTATTTTGGTATATATATTTTTTATAAAAAAATATTTTGCATCTTAATATAAACAGAATATTAATAAAATGATGTAAATTTGTATGAAAATAATGATGCAAAATACCCATATAATAACGCACATTTGTATAAAAATATATATACAAAAATATATATAAAATATAAAAATTTATACAAAAATATAAAATTTATATATAAAATATATAAATTTATACAAAAATATACAAAATGCAAATACAATAAAATAAATTTGTATTGAAATAGATATGCAAAATGCACATCAATAATGTAAATTTGTATCAAAATATATATACGAATACTCATAAAATAGAGTAAATTTCTATGAAAATATACTTACAAAATACATATATAATGATGTAAATAAGTATAAGAATATATATTCCAAATACACCTCAAATAATGTCAATTCGTATCAAAATAAATAAACAAAATTCCGAAAAAAAGCGGATATTTGTAGGAAAATAAATATATAAAATATACATAAAGTAACGAGAATTTATATATAAATATATACAAAAATACAACGTAAATTTGTTTCAAAATATATATACGATTACACATAAAATAACGTAACTTCTATAGAAATATATATATATATATATATATATATATATATATATATATATATATATATATATATATATATATATATATATATATATATATATATATATATATATATATATATATATATATATATATATATATATATATATATATATATATATATATATATATATATATATATATATATATATATATATATATATATATATATATATATATATATATATATATATATATATATATATATATATATATATATATATATATATATAGAAAAATACATTAAATAAGGTGTATTTTTATTAAGATAAATATACAAAATACACATAAAATAACCTAAATTGGAATAAAACTATGTACAAAAAAAAAAAAAAAATTTGTATGAAAATAAATATACAAAATACACATAAAATTAGGTAAATTTCTATTGAAATACATATAAAAAAACAAATAAAATAATAATTATATTTGAATGAAAATATATAAACAAATACACCTAAAATAACGTAAATTTCTATAAAATATATATACAAAAAACACATTAAATAATGTAAATATGTACACAAAAATATATACAAAACACAAATAAAATAATGTAAAATCGTATCACAATAAATACACAGAATATAAATAAAATAATGTAAATTTGTATAAAAATTAAGATGCAAAATACCCATAAAATAGCGCATTTTTTATAAATATATATATACCAAAACACACAATACAAATTTACCTTATTGTATGTGCATTTTGTATATTAATTTTAATACAAATTTAATTATTTTATTGTATTTTTGTATATGTATTTTTATAAAAATATGCTTTATTATATATGTATTTTGCATGTATTTTGTATATCTATTTTCATACAAATTTAATTACTTTTGTGTATTTTTGGATATAGTTTTATATAAATTTACGTTATTTTATGTGGTTTTTGTTTAATTATATTTATACAAATACACATTCTTTTATTGGTATTTTGTTTATTTATTTTGATACGAATTTACATTATTTTATGTGTATTTTGTATACATTTTTTTATACGTATTTACGTAATTTTATGTGTATTTTGTACATATATTTTTTTAGAAATCTACGTTATTTTATGTGTATTCGTATATATATTTTGAAACAAATTTACATTGTTTTATATGTATTTTGCATATCTATTTTAATACAAATTTACCTTATTGTATGTGCATTTTGTTTATTTATTTTATTAAAAATTCAAATATTTTATGTGTATTTTGTTATATATATTTTTATAAAAAATGCGTTATTTTATGGGTATTTTGCATCTTAATATTCATACAAATTCATATTATTTTATTAATATTCTGTGTATTTATTTTGATACGATTTTACATTATTCTATTTGTGTTATATATATATATATATATATATATATATATATATATATATATATATATATATATATATATATATATATATATATATATATATATATATATATATATATATATATATATATATATATATATATATATATATATATATATATATATATATATATATATATATATATATATATATATATATATATATATATATATATATATATATATATATATATATATATATACATATATATTTTTTTCATACATATTTACATTATTTAATGTGTATTTTGTATATATATCTTATACAAATTTACGTTATTTTAAGTGTATTTGTTTATATATTTTTCATTCAAATTTAATTATTATTTTATGTGTATTTACCTAATTTTATGTGTATTTTGTATATTTATTTTCATTTGAATTTAAATTATTTTTTGTGTATTTTTGTATATAGTTTTATACAAATTTAGGTTATTTTATATGTATTTTATATATCTAATTTCATACAAATACATATTCTTTTATTGATATTTTGTTTATTTATTTTGACATGAATTTACATTATTTAATGTGTATTTTGTATATATATTTTTATACGAATTTACGTCATTTCATGTGTATTTTGTATATATATTTCTATAGAAATCTACGTTATTTTATGTGTATTCGTATATATATTTTGTAACAAATTTATATTGTTTAATGTGTATTTTGCTAATTTTTTCAATACAAATTTACCTTATTGTATGTGCATTTTGTATATTAATTTTAATACAAATTCAATTATTGTATGTGTACTTTTGTATATGTATTTTTATAAAAATATGCTTTATTTTATGTAAATTTGCATAAAAATATATATACAAAACACACATTAAATAATGTACATGCGTATAAAAATATGTATACAAAATACCAATGAAATAATCTAAATTCGTATCGAATTAAATTAACAAAATACCAAAAAAATAATGGAATTTTGGATGAAAATATATATAGAAAATACACAGAAAATAACCTAAATACAAAAACAAATATACACATAAAATAATTTAAAATTGAATGAAATAAATATACAAAATAAACATAAAATAAGGTAAATTTGTAATGAAATATATGTACAAAATACACATAAAATAATATAAATTTGTATGAAAATACATATACAAATACACATAAAATAACATGAATTAGTATAAAAATATATTCAAAATAAACATTAAATAATGTATAAAAATATATATACAAAGTACATATAAAATAATGTAAATTCTTATCAAAATAAATCAACAAAATACCAATAAAATAATATATATTTGAATGAAAATAAATTTACAAAATACACATAACATAAGTAAAATTTGTATCAAAATATATAAAAAATACCCAGAAATAATTTGAATTTGTGTGAAAATAGATATACAAAATACACATAAAACTAGGTAAATTTCTTTTGAAATATATATACAAAATACCCATAAGATATTGTAAATCTGTGTTAACATATATCAACAAATACACGTAACGTAACGTAACGTAACGTAAATTTGTATAAAATATATATACAAAATACACATTAAATTAAGGAAAAATGTATAAATATATACAAAATACACAAAGAATAATATAAAATCGTATCAAAATAAATGAGCAAAATATCAATAAAATAATGTAAATTTCTATGAAAATAAAGATGCAAAATACCCATAAAATAACGCATATTTGTATAAAAATATATATACAAAAATACACAGAAAATAATTAAATTTGTATTAAAATAAATATACAAAATGCACATACAATAAGGTAAATTTGTATTGAAATAGATATGCAAAATACACATAAAATGATGTAAATACGTATAAAAATATATATACAAAATACACCTAAAATAAGGTAAATTCGTATCAAATTCAATAAACTAAATTTCAATAAAAGAATATATATATGTAGGAAAATCAATATATAAAATAATATATAAAAAACCTAGAATTTGTATTAAATACATACAAAAAAACACAAAAATAATTTCAATTTGTATGAAAATAGATATACAAAATCCACATAAAATTAGGTAAATTTGTATTGAAATACATATACAAAATACACATAAAATAATGTAGATTTGTATGAAAATATATAAACAAATAGACATAAAGTAACGTATGTTTGTATAAAATATATATAGAAAATGCACATTAAATAATGTAAATATGTAAAATAAAATATATACAAAATACACATAGAACAATGTAAAATCGTACCAAATAAATACACAGAATATCAATCAAATAAAGCAAATTTGTATGAAAATAAAGATGCAAAATACACATTAAAAAAAACATATTTAAAAAAAAACATATATACAAAAATACACATCAAATAATTAAATTTACATTAAAATTAATATATACAAAATGCACATACAATATGATAAATTTGTATTGAAATAGATATGAAAAAAACACACATCAAACAATGTAAATTTGTTTCAAAATATATATACGAATACACATAAAAAAACGTAAATTTCTATAAAAATACAAATAAAAAATACACATAAAATGATATAAATACATATAAAAATATATATACAAAATAATCATAAAATAATGTAAATTCGTACCAAAATAAATAAACAAAAAAACAATAGAAGAATGTGAATTTGAATGAAAATAAATATACAAAATAAACATAAAATAACGTAAATTTGTATAAAACTATATAAAAAATACACAAAAGTAATTTAAATTTGTATGAAAATAGATATACAAAATATACATAAAATAAACTAAATTTGTATTAAAATATATATACAAAATACATAAAATAATATAAATTTGTATCAAAATATTTTAACAGATGCGCATAAAATAACGTAGATTTGTTTTAAAATATACAAAATACACATTAAATAATGTAAATATGTATAAAAAATATATATACAAAACACAAATAGAATAATGTAAAATCGTATCAAAATAGATGCACAGAATATTAATAAAACAATGTAAATTTGTATGAAAATAAAGATGCAAAATACCCATTAAATAACGCTTTTTTTTATAAAAAAAATATATACCAAAATACACATAAAATATTTAAATTTGTATTACAATAAATATACAGAATGCACATACAATAAGGTAAATTTGTATTGAAATAGATATGCAAAATACATATAAAATAATGTAAATTTGTTTCAAAATATATATAAGAATACACATCAAATAAAGTTGATTTCTATAAAAATATATATACAAAATACACAGAAAATAAAGTAAATACGTGTAAGAAAATGTATACAAAATACACATAAAATAATGTAAATTCGTATCAAAATAAATAAACAAAATACCAATAAAAGAATGTGTGTTTGTATAAATATAAATATACAAAATACATCATAAAATAACGTAAATTTGTATAAAACTATATACAAAAATACACAGAAGTAATTAAATTCGTATGAAAATAGATATACAAAATACAGATAAAATAAGCTAAATTTGAATTGCAATGTATATACAAAATACATAAAATAATGTAAATTTGTATCAAAATATTTATAAAAATACATATAATAACGTAACTTTGTTTAAAAATATATAAACAAAATACACATTAAGTAATGTAAATACGTATAAAAAATATGTACAAAATACACATATAATCATGTAATTCGTATCAAACTAAATAAACAAAATAGCAATAAAATAATGTAAATTTGTATGAGAAAACATATAAAAATACATATAAAATAACGCAAATTTCTATAAAAATATATGTACAAAAATGCACGTAAAATAAAGTAAATTTGCATAAAAATATATATACAAAACACACATTAAATAATGTAAATGCGTACATAAAATAACCTAAATTTGTACAAAAGTATATATAAAAATACACAAAAATAATTTAAATTTGTATGAACAGAATTATACAAAATACACATAAAATTAGGTAAATTTGTATTGAAATACATATACAAAATACACATGAAATAATGTAAATTTGAATGAAAATATATAAACAAATACACATAAAATAACGTAAATTTGTATGAAATATATTTTCAAAATACACATTAAATAATGTAAATATGTATAAAAAAATTTATACAAAACACAAATAGAATAATATAAAATCGTATCAAAATATATACGCAGAATATTAATAAAATAATGTAAATTTGTATGAAAATTAAGATGCAAAATACCTATAAAATAACGCATTTTTTATAAAATTATAGATACCAAAATACACATAAAATATTTTAGTTTGTATTAAATAAATATACAAAATGCACATACAATAAGGTAAATTTGTATTGAAATAGATATGCAAAATACATATAAAATAATGTAAATTTGATTCAAAATATATATACAAATACACATAAAATAACGTAGATTTCTATAAAAATACATATAAAAAATGCACATAAAATTAAATAAATACGTATAAAAAAATGTATACAAAATACACATAAAATAATGTAAATTCGTATAAATATAAATAAACAAAATACCAATAAAAGAATGTGTATTTGTATAAATATAAATATACAAAATGCACATAAAATAACGTAAATTTATATAAAACTATATACAAAAATACTCAGAAGTAATTAAATTTGTATGAAAATAGATATATAAAATACACACAAAATAAGCTTAATTTGAATTGAAATATATGAACAAAATACATAAAATAAAGTAAATATGTATCAAAATATTTTTACAAATACACATATAATTACGTAAATTTTATATAATAATATATAAACAAAATACACATTAAATAATGTAAATACGTATAAAAAAATATGTACAAAATACATATATAATCATGTAATTCGTGTCAAAATAAATAAACAAAATACCAATAAAATAATGTAAATTTTTATGAGAAAACATTTACAAAATACACATAAATAACGGAAATTTCTATAAAAATATATGTACAAAAATGAACATAAAAAAAATTTGCATTAAAAAATATATACAAAACACACATTACATAATGTAAATGAGTATGAACATATGTATACAAAATAGCTATGAAATAATCTAAATTCGTATCGAATTAAATTAAGAAAATACCAATAAAATAATGTAATTTTGGATGAAAATATATATAGAAAACACACATAAGATAACCTAAATACAAATACAAATATACACATGAAATAATTTAAAATTGAATGAGATAAATATACAAAATAAACATAAAATAAGGTAAATTTGTAATGGAATATATGTAAAAATACACATTAAATAACATAAATTTGTTTGAAAATATATATACACAAATACACATAAAATAACATGAATTTGTATAAAATTTGTATCAAAATATATACGAATACACACAATAAAATAACGTAAATTTTTATGAAAATGTATATATAAAATACACATCAAATAATTTAAATACGTAGAAAAATATATATACAAAATACACATAAATAAATAAACAAAATTTCGATAAAAGAACGTATGTGTAGGAAAATAAATATAGAAATTACACAAAATAACGAAAATTTGTATAAAAATATATACAAAAAAAAAAAATTAATAATTTCAATTTGTATGAAAATAGATATACAAAATACACATATAATTAGTTAAATTTGTATTTAAATACATGTACAAATTACACATAAAATAATGTAAATTTGTATGAAATGAAAACAAATACACATAAAATAACGTACATTTGTTTAAAATATATAAACAAAATACACATAGAATAAAGTAAAATCGCATCAAAATATATACACAGAATATCAATAAAGTAATATATATTTGTATGAAAATAAAGATGCAAAATAACCATAAAATAAATCATATTTTTTTAAAAATACATATACAAAAATACACATAGAATAATTAAATTTGTATTAAAATTAATATACAAAATGCAGATATAATAAGGTAAATTTGTATTGAAAAAATATGCAAAATACTCATCAAACAGTTTAAATTTGTTTCAAAATATATGTACGAATACACATAAAATAACGTAGATTTCTATAGAAATATACACATGAAATGATGTAAATACGTATAAAAATATATATACAAAATACACATTAAATAATTTAAACTCGCTTCAAAATAAATAAACAAAATATCAATAAAAGAATGTGTATTTGTATGAAAATAGCTATACAAAATACACATAAAATAACCTAAAATCATAGAAATATAAACAAAAATTCACAAAAATAATTTAAATTTCTATGAAAATAAATATACAAAATACACATAAAATTAGCTAAATTTGTATTGAAATACATATACACAAAATACACATAATATAATGTAAATTTGAATAAAAATACATAAACAAATACACTTAAAATAACGTAAATTTGTATAAAATATATATACAAAATACAAATTAAATAATGTAAATATGTAAAGAAAAATATATACAAAACACAAATAGAATAATGTAAAATCGTATCAAAATAAATACACAGAATATTAGTAAAATAATGTATATCTGTATGAAAATAAAGAAGCAAAATACCCAATAAATAACGCCTTTTTTATAAAAATATTTATACAAATATACACATAAAAAAATTAAATTTGTATTAAAATAAATATACAAAATATACATACAATAAGGTAAATTTGTATTGAAATAGATATGCAAAATACATATAAAAGAATGTAAATTTGTTTCAAAATATATATACAAATACACATAAAATAATGTAGATTTCTATAAAAATATATATACAAAATACACATAAAATTATGTAAATACGTATAAAAAAATGTATACAAAATACACTTAAAATAATGTAAACTCGTATCAAAATAAATAAACAAAATACCAATCAAAAAATTTGTATTTGTATAAATATAAATATACAAAATACACATAAAATAACGTAAATTTATATATAGAAAATACACACAAAAAAAGATAGATTTGAATTGAAATATATCTACAAAATACATAAAATAAAGTAAATTTGTATCAAAATATTTATACAAATACACATATAATAACGTAAATTTGTATAAAAATATATAAACAAAATACACATTAAATAATGTAAATACGTATAAAAAATATGTACAAAATACACATATAATAATGTCATTCGTATCAAAATAAATAAACAAAATACCAATGAAATAGTATAAATTTGTATAAGAAAACATATACAAAATACACATAAAATAACGCAAATTTCTATAAAAATATATGTACAAAAATGCACATTAAATAAATTTGCATAAAAATATATATACAAAACACACATTAGATAATGTAAATAAGTATGAAAATATGTATACAAAATACCTATGAAATAATCTAAATTCGTATCGAGTTAAATTAAGAAAATACCAATAAAATAATGTAATTTTGGATGAAAATATATATAGAAAATACACATAAAATAACCTAATTACAAATACAATTATACACATAAAATAATTTTAAATTGAATGAAATAAATATACAAAATAAACATAAAATAAGGTAAATTCGTAATGAAATATATGTAAAAATAGATATAAAATAATATAAATTTGTTTGAAAATATAAATACAAATACACATAAAATAACATGAATTTGCATAAAATTTGTATCAAAATATATACGAATACACACAATAAAATTACGTAAATTTTTATGAAAAACTATATACAAAATACTCCCAAAATAATTTAAATACGTAGAAAAATATATATACAAAATACACATAAAATATTGAAAATTCGTATCAAAATAAATAAACAAAATTCCAATAAAAGAATGTATATTTGTAGGAAAATATATATACAAAATACAAATAAAATAACTAAAATTTGTATAAAAATATATACAAAAATACACAATAATAATTTAAATTTGTTTGAAAATAGATATCCAAATTGCACATAAAATTAGGCAAATTTGTACTGAAATACATATACAAAATACACATAAAATAATATAAATTTGTATGAAAATATATAAACAAATACACATAAAATAACGAAAATTTGAATAAAATATATATACAAAATAAATATTAAATAATGTAAATATGCATAAAAAATATATACAAAATACACACAGAATAATGTTAAATCGTATCAAAATAAATAAACAGAATATCAATAAAATAATGTAAATATGTATGAAAATAAAGATGCAAAATACCCATATAATAACACATATTTGTATAAAAATATATATACAAAACACACATTAGATAATGTAAATGAGTATAAAAATATGTATACAAAATACCTATGAAAAAATCTAAATTCGTATCGAGTTAAATTAAGAAAATACCAATAAATTTATTTAATTTTGGATGAAAATACATATAGAAAATACACATAAAATTACCTAAATACAAATACAAATATACACATAAAATAATTTAAGATTGAATGAAGTAAATATACAAAATAATCATAAAATAAAGTAAATTTGTAATGAAAAATATGTAAAAATACACATAAAATAATATAAATTTGTATGAAAATATATATACAAATACACGTAAAATAACATGAATTTGTATAAAATTTGTATCAAAATTAATGCGAATACACACTATAAAATAATGTAAATTTTTATTAAAATATATATACTAAATACATATAAAATAATGTAAATACGTAGAAAAATATATATAGAAAATACACATAAAATAATGTAAACTCGTATCAAAATAAATAAACAAAATTCCAATAAAAGAATATATATTTGTAGGAAAATATATATACAAAATACAAATAAAGTAACTAAAATTAGTATAAAAATAAATACATAAATACAAAAAAATAATTTAAATTTGTTTGAAAATAGATATGCAAAATACACATAACGTTAGGCAAATTTGCATTGAAATACATATACAAAATACACATAAAATAATGTAAATTTGTACAAAAATATATAAACAAGTAAACATAAAATAACGGAAATTTGTTAAAAATATATATATACAAAATATACATTAAATAATGTAAATATGTATAAAAAAAAAAAAAAAAAAAATATATATATATATATATATATATATATATATATATATATATATATATATATATATATATATATATATATATATATATATATATATATATATATATATATATATATAAAATACACATAGAATAATGTTAAATCGTATCAAAATAAATAAACAGAATATCAATAAAATAATGTAAATTTGTATGAAAATAAAGATGCAAAATACCCATATATTAACGCATATATGCATAAAAATATATATACATAAATACACATGAAATAATTAAATTTGTATTGAAATAAATATACAAAATGCACATACAATAAAGTAAATATGTATTGAAATAGATATGCAAAATACACATCAATAATGTAAATTTGTATCAAAATATATATACGAATACACATAAAATAGAGTAAAATTCTATGATAATATACATACAAAATACATATAAAATGATGTAAATAGTATAAAAATATACATACCAAATACACCTAAAATAATGTAAATTCGTATCAAAATAAACAAACAAAATTCCGATAAAAGAAGGTATATTTGTAGGAAAATAAATATACAAAATACACATAAAATAACGAAAATTTGTATAAAAATATATACACAGAATATTAATAAAATAATGTAAATTTGTATGAAAATAAAGATGCAAAATATCCATACAATAAAGCATATTTTATAAAAATACATATACAAAAATACACATAGAATAATTAAATTTGAATTAAAATTAATATACAAAATGCACATACAATAAGAAAAATTTGTATTGAAAAAATATGCAAAAAAAAAACAGTGTAAATTTGTTTCAAAATATATATACGAATACGCATAAAATAACGTAGATTTCAATAGAAATATATATACAAAATACACATGAAATGATGTAAATACGTATAAAATATATATACAAAATACACATTAAATAATGTAAATTCGCGTCAAAATAAATAATCAAAATATCAATAAAAGAAAGTGTATTTGTATGAAAATACATATACAATATACACATAAAATAACCTAAATTTGTGTAAAACTATATACAAAAATACACAAAAATATTTAAAATTTGTTTGAAAATAAATATACAAAATACACATAAAATTAGGTAAATTTGTATTGAAATACATTTACAAAATACACATAAAATAATGTAAATTTGAGTGAAAATACATAAACAAATACACTTAAAATAACGTAAATTTGTATTCAAAATACACATTAGGTAATGTTAATATCTATAAAAAAATATATACAAAACCCAAATAGAATAATGTAAATTCGTATCAAAATACACAGAATATTAATAAAATAATGTAAATTTGTATGAAAATAAAGAAGCAAAATACCCATAAAATAACGCATTTTTTTATAAAAATATATATACCAAAATACATATAAAAAATTTAAATTTGTATTAAAATAAATATACAAAATGCTCATACAATAAGGTAAATTTATATTGAAATAGATATGCAAAATACATATAAAACAATGTAAATTTATTTCAAAATATAAATACGAATATATATAAATACAAAATACACATAAAATGAAGTAAATACGTATAAAAAAATGTATACAAAATTCACATAAAATAATGTAAATTCGTATCAAAATAAATAAACAAAATACCAATAAAAGAATGTGTATTTGTATAAATATAAATATAAAAAATACACATAAAATAACGTAAATTTATATAAAACTATATACAAAAATACACAAAAGTAGTTAAATTTGTATGAAAATAGATATACAAAATACACATAAAATAAGAGAAGTTTGAATTGAAATATATATATACAAAATACATCAAATAATGTAAATTTGTAACAAAATATTTATACAAATACACATATAATAACGTAAATTTGTATAAAAATACATAAACAAAATACACATTAAATAATGTAAATACGTATAAAAAATGTACAAAATACACATATAATCATGTAATTCGTATCAAAATAAATAAACAAAATACTAATAATATAATGTAAATTTGAATGAGAAAGCATATAAAAAATACATATAAAATAACATTAATTTCTTTAAAAATATATGTACAAAAATGCATATAAAATAAAGTAAATTTTATAAAAATATATATACAAAACACACATTAAATAATGAAAAAACGTATAAAAACATGTATACAAATATACACATAAAATAATTTAAAATTGCATGAAATGAATATATAAAATAAACATAAAGTATAGTAAATTTGTAATGAAATATATGTAAAAATGCACATAAAATAATGTAAATTTATATGAAAATATATATTCAAATACATATAAAATAACATGAATTTGTATGAAATTTGTATCAAAATATATACGAATATACACAATAAAATAACGTAAATTTTTATGAAAATATTTATAAAATATACATATAATAATGTAAATAAGTAGAAAATATATATACAAAATACACATAAAGTAATGTAAATTGTATCAAAATAAATCAACAAAATTCCAATAAAAGAATGTATATTTGTAGGAATATATATGTACAAAATACAAATAAAATAACTAAAATTTGTATAAAATATATACAAAAATACACATAAAATTAGGAAAATTTGTATTGAAATACATATACAAAGCACACATAAAACAATGTAAATTTGTATGAAAATATATAAACATATACACATAAAATAATGTAAATTTGGATAAAATATATATACAAAATATACATTAAATGTTATGAATATGTATAAACATATATATACAAAATACACATAGAATAATGTTAAATCGTATCAAAATAAATAAACAGAATATCAATAAAATAATGTAAATTTGTATAAAAATAAAGATGCAAAATACCCATATAATAACGCATAATTGTATAAAAATATATATACAAAATATATATAAATAAATTTGTATTAAAATAAACATAAAAATACAAAATAATATAAAATAAATTTGTATTGAAATAGATATGGAAATCACATCAAATAATGTAAATTTGTATCAAAATATATATACGAATACTCATAAAATAAGTAAATATTTATATAAAATATATACAAAATATATATATATATATATATATATATATATATATATATATATATATATATATATATATATATATATATATATATATATATATATATATATATATATATATATATATATATATATATATATATATATATATATATATATATATATATATATATATATATATATATATATATATATATATATATATATATATATATATATATATATATATATATATATATATATATATATATATATATATATATATATATATATATATTAAATAATGTAAATTATGTTAAAATAAATAAACAAAATATCAATAAAACAATGTGTATTTGTATGAAAATAGATATACAATATACACGTAAAGTCACCTAAATTTGTATAAAACTATATACAAAATACACAATACAAATTTACCTAATTTTATGGGTATTTTTATATTTATTTTCATGCAAATTTAAATTATTTTGTTTATTTTGTATTTAGTTTTATTCAAATTTAGGTTATTTTATGTATTTTGTATATTTATCTTTATAAAATACACATTCTCTTATTGATATTTTGTTTATTTATTTTGAGACGAACTTACATTATTTAATGTGTATTTGTGTATATATATATATATATATATATATATATATATATATATATATATATATATATATATATATATATAGATATATATATATATATATATATATATATATATATATATATAATTTTTTTTTATATACGTATTTACATCATTTCATGTGTATTTTGTATATATATATTTCTATAGAAATCTACGTTATTTACTGTATGTGCATTTTGTATATTTATTTCAATACAAATTTAATTATTTCATGTGTATTTTTGCATATATATTTTTATGCATATATGCGTTATTATATGGGTATTTTGCTTCTTTATTTTCATACAAATTTACATTA
Organism: Eriocheir sinensis; assembly: GCF_024679095.1. Classification (NCBI taxonomy): domain Eukaryota; kingdom Metazoa; phylum Arthropoda; class Malacostraca; order Decapoda; family Varunidae; genus Eriocheir; species Eriocheir sinensis. The sequence goes on along the minus strand of NW_026112165.1, from coordinate 90,300 downwards.
TTTTATTGATATTCTGTTTACGTATTTTCTTACGATTTAACATTATTCTATGTGTATTTTGTATATATATTTTTATACATATTTACATTATTTAATGTATATTTTGTATATTTATTTTATCCAAATTTACGTTATTTTATGTGTATTTGTTTATATATTTTCATACAAATTTACATTATTTTATGTGTATTTTGTATATGTATTTCAATGGAAATTTGCCTAACTTTATGTGTATTATGCATATCTATTTTCAAACAAATTTAAATTATTTTTGTGTATTTTTGTAATTATTTTTAGACAAATTTTAGTTATTTTATTTGTATTTTGTATATATATTTTCCTACAAATATACATTCTTTTATTGGAATTTTGTTTATTTATTTTGATACGAGTTTACATTATTTTATGTGTATTTTGTATATATATTTTAATAAAAATTTACATTATTTTCTTGTGTGTATTCGTATTTATTTTGATACAAATTTTATACAAATTCATGTAATTTTATATGTATTTGCATATATATATTAATACAAATTTATATTATTTTATGTGTATCTTTGCATATTTTTCATTAAAAATTTACTTTATTTTATGATTATTTTGAATATTTATTTCATTCAATCTTAAATTATTTTATGTTTATATTTGTAATTGTATTTAGGTAATTTTATGTGTAGTTTCTACGTATATTTTCATCCAAAATTACATTATTTTATTGGTATTTTCTTAATTTAACTCGATACGAGTTTAGATTTTTTCATAGGTATTTTGTATACATATTTTTATACTCATTTACATTATCTAATGTGTGTTTTGTATATATATATATATTTTTTATGCAAATTTACTTTACTTTAAGTGAATTTTTGTACATATATTTTTATAAAAATTTGCGTTATTTTATGAGTATTTTGTATATGTTTTCTCATACAAATTTACATTATTTTATTGGTATTTTATTCATTTATTTTGATACGAATTACATGATTATATGTGTATTTTCTACATATTTTTTTATACGTATTTACATTATTTAATGTGTATTTTGTTTATATATTTTTATACAAATTTACGTTATTATATGTGTATTTGTATAAATATTTTGATACAAATTTACATTCTTTTATGTATTTTGTATATATATTTCAATTCAAATTTAGCTTATTTTATGTGTATTTTGTATATCTATTTTCACACAAATTTAACTACTTTTGTGTATTTTTGCATATAGTTTTATATAAATTTACGTTATTTTATGTGTATTTTGTATATTTATATTTATACAAATACACATTCTTTTATTAGTATTTTGTTTATTTATTTTGATACGAGTTTACATTATTTTATGTGTATTTTGTATACCTTTTTTATACGTATTTACTTCATTTTATGAGTATTTTGTATATATATTTTCAAATAAATCTACGTTATTTTATGTGTATTCGTATATATATTTTGAAACAAATTTACATTGTTTTATATGTATTTTGCATATCTATTTTAATACAAATTTACCTTATTGTATGTGCATTTTGTATATTTATTTTAATACAAATTCAAATATTTTATGTGTGTCTTGGTGTATATATTTTTATAAAAAATGCGTTATTTTATGGGTATTTTGCATCTTAATTTTCATACAAATTTACATTATTTTATTAATATTCTGTTTATTTATTTTGATACGATTTTACATTATTCTATTTGTGTTTTGTATATATTTTTTTTATACATATTTACATTATTTAATGTGTATTTTGTATATATATTTTGTACAACTTTACGTTATTTTAAGAGTATTTGTTTATATATTTTAATTCAAATTTACATTATTTTATGTGTTTTTTTTAAATGTATTTCAATACAAATTTACCTAAATTTATGTGTATTTTGTACCTTTATTTTCATACAAATTTAAAATATTTTTGTGTATTTGTTAATATAGTTTTATACAAATTTAGGTGATTTTATGTGTATATTGTATATATATTTTCATACAAATACACATTCTTTTATATATATATATATATATATATATATATATATATATATATATATATATATATATATATATATATATATATATATATATATATATATATATATATATATATATATATATATATATATATATATATATATATATATATATATATATATATATATATATATATATATATATATATATATATATATATATATATATATATATATATATATATTTATACGTGTTTACATCATTTCATGGGTATTTTGTATATATATTTCTATAGAAATCTACGTTGATTTATGAGTATTCGTATATAGATTTTGAAACAAATTGACACTGTTTGATGTGTACTTTGCATATTTTTTCAATACAAATTTAGCTTATTGTATATACATTTTGTATATTAATTTTAATACTAATTTAATTATTCTATGTGTATTTTTGTATATGTATTTTTTTAAAAATATGATTTATTTTATGGGTATTTTCCATCTTTATTTTCATACAAATTTATAATAATTTATTGATATTCTGTGTATATATTTTGATGCGATTTTACATTATTCTATGTGTATTTTGTTTATATATTTTAAACAAATTTACGTTATTTTATGTGTATTTTTTTCATTTCATACAAATTTACATTATTTTATGTGTATTTTGTACATGTATTTAAATACAAATTTAATTAATTATATGTGTATTTTGTATATCTATTTTCATACAAATTGAAAATATTGTTTTTTTTTGTATATATTTTTATACAAATTTTCGTTATTTTATGTGTAATTTCTATATTTATTTTCCTACACATATACGTTCTTTTATCGCAATTTTGTTTATTTATTTTGATACGAATTTACATTATTTTAGGTGTATTTGGTATATATATTTTTATACTTTTTTACATCATTTTATATGTATTTTGTATGTATATTTTCATAGAAATTTACTCTATTTTATGTGTATTCGTATATATATTTTGATACAAATTTACATTATTTATGTGTATTTTGCATATCTATTTTAATACAAATTTACTTTATTGTATGTGCATTTTGAATATTTATTTTGATACAAATTAAACTATTTCATGTGTATTTTTGTATATATATTTTTATGCAAATATGCGTTGTTATATGGGTATTTTTTCGTCTTTATTTTTATACAAATTTACATTATTTTATTGATATTTTGTTTATTTATTTTGATACGATTTAACATTATTCTATGTGTATTTTGTATATATTTTTTTATACAAATTTAAATTTTTTTATGTCTATTTTGTATATGTATTTCAATACAAATTTGAGTAATTTTATGTGTATTTTGCATATATATTTTCAAACAAATTTAAATTATTTTTTGTGTATTTTTGTATATATTTTATACAAATTTTAGTTATTTTATTTGTATTTTGTATATGTGTGTTTATTTTGTTACGAATTTACATTATATTATGTGTATTTTGTATATATGTTTTTCTACGTATTTAAATTATTTTATATATTTTATACAAATTTTAGTTATTTTATTTGTATTTTGTATATGTGTGTTTATTTTGTTACGAATTTACATTATATTATGTGTATTTTGTATATATGTTTTTCTACGTATTTAAATTATTTTATGTGTATTTTATATATACATTTTCATAAAAATTTACGTTATTTTATTGTGTGTATTCGTATATATTTTGATACAAATTTTATACAAATTCATGTTATTTTATGTGTATTTGTATATATATTTTCATACAAATTTATTATTTAATGTGTATTTTTACATATATTTCATTATAAATTTACCTTATTATATGTTTATTTTGAATATTTATTTCATTCAATTTTAAATTATTTGATGTGTATATTTGTATTTGTATTTAGGTTATTTTATGTGTGTTTTCTATATATATTTTCATCCAAAACTACATTATTTTATTGGTATTTTCTTAATTTAATTCGATACGAATTTAGATTATTTCATAGTTATTTTGTATAAATATGATTATACTCATTTACATTATGTAATGTGTGTTTTGTATATATTTTTTTATGCAAATTTATTTTATGTGCATTTTTGTACATATATTATTTATAGAAATTTGCGTTATTTTATGTGTATTTTGTAAATGTTTTCTCATAAAAATTTACTTTAATTTATTGGTATTTTGTTTATTTATTTTGATACGAATTACATGATTATGTGTGTATTTTGTACATATTTTTTTATACGTATTTACATTATTTAATGTGTATTTTGTTTATATATTTTTATATAAAATTTACGTAATTATATGTGTATTTGTAAAAATATTTTGATACAAATTTACTTTATTTTATGTATTTTGTACATATATTTCAATTCAAATTAAGCTTATTTTGTGTGTATTTTGTATATCTATTTTCATACAAATTTAATTACTTCTGTGTATTTTTGTATATAGTTTTATATAAATTTACGTTATTTTATGTGCATTTTGTATATTTATATTTATATAAATACACATTCTTTTATTGGTATTTTGTTTATTTATATTTATACGAATTTACATTATTTTATGTGTATTTTGTATACATTTTTTATACGTATTTATTTAATTTTATGTGTATTTTTTATATGTATTTTTATAGAAATCTACGTTATTTTATGTGTATTCGTATATATATTTTGAAACAAATTTACATTATTTTATATGTATTTTGCATATCTATTTCAATACAAATTTACCTTATTGAATGTGCATTTTGTATATTTATTTTAATACAAATTCAAATATTTTATGTGTATTTTGGTATCTATAATTTTATAAAAAAAAGCGTTATTTTATAGGTATTTTGCATCTTAATTTTCATACAAATTTAGATTATTTTATTAATATTCTGTGTATATATTTTGATACGATTTTATATTATTCTGTTTGTGTTTTGTATATATTTTTTTATACATATTTACATTATTTAATGTGTATTTTGAAAATATATTTCATACAAATTTTAGTTATTTTATGTGTATTTGTTTATATATTTTCATTCAAATTTTCATTATTTCATGTGTATTTTGTATATGTATTTCAATACAAATTTACGTAATTTTATGTGTATTTTTTATATTTCTTTTCATACAAATTTAAACTATTTTTGTGTATTTTGTATATAGTTTTATACAAATTTAGGTTGTTTTATGTACGCATTTACATTATTTAATATGTGTTTTGTATATATATTTTTACGCAAATTTACTCTATTTTACGTGCATTTTTGTACTTATATTTTTATAGAAATTTGCGTTATTTTATATGTATTTGTATATGTTTTGTCATACAAATTTACATTATTTAATTGCTATTTTGTTTATATAGTTTGATACGAATTACATGATTACATGTATATTTTGTACATATTTTTTACACGTATTTACATTACTTAATGTGTATTTTTTTATATATTTTTAAACAAATTTACGTTATTATATGTATTTTTATAAATATTTTGATACAAATTTACATTATTTTATGTATTTTGTAAATACATTTCAATTCAAATTTAGATTATTTTATGTGTATTTTGTATATCTATTTTCATACGAATTTAATTACTTCTGTGTATTTTTATATAAAGTTTTATACAAATTTACGTTATTTTATGGTGTATTTTGTATATTTATATTTATGAAAATACACATTTTTTTATTGGTATTTTGTTTATTTATTTTGATACAATTTTACATTATTTTATGTGTTTTTTGTATTCATTTTTTTATACGTATTTACTTCATTTTATGTGTATTTTGTATATGTTTTTATAGAAATCTGCGTTATTTTATGTGTATTCGTATATATATTTTGAAACAAATTTACTTTGTTTTATATGTATTTTGCATATCTAATTCAATACAAATATACTTTATTGTATGTGCATTTTTTATATTTATTTTAATACAAATTTTAATATTTTGTGTATTTTGGTATATATATTTTTATAAAAATGCGTTATTTTATGGGTATTTTGCATCTTTATTTTCATACAAATTTACATTATTTTATTAATATTCTATGTATTTTTTTTTATACGATTTTACATTATTCTATTTGTGTTTTGTATATATTTTTTTATACATATTTACATTATTTAATGTGTATTTTGTATATATATTTGACACAAATTTACGTTATTTTAAGTGTATATGTTTATATATTCTCATTCAAATTTACACTCTTTTATGTGTATTTTCTATAATATGTATTTCAATACAAATTTACCAAATTTTATGTGTATCTTGTATATTTATTTTCATACAAATTTAAATTATTTTTGTGTATTTTTGTATATAGTTTTGTACAAATTTAGGTTATTTTATGTGTATTTTGTATATCTATTTTCATATAAATACACATTCTTTTATTGATATTTTGTTTATTTATTTTAACGCGAATTTACATTATTTAATGTGTATTTTGTATATATATTTTTATACGTATTTACATCATTTCATGTGTATTTTGTATATATATTTCTATAGAAATCTACGTTATTTTAAGTGAATTCGTATATAGATTTTGAAACAAATTTACACTTTTATGTGTATTTTGCATATTTACCTTATTGTATATGCATTTTGTATATTAATTTTAATACAAATTTAATTATTCTATGTGTATTTTTGTATATGTATTTTTATTAAAAATTTCTTTATTTTATGGGTATTTTGCATCTTTATTTTCATACAAATTTACATTATTTTATTGATATTCTGGTCATTCATTTTGATACAATTTGACATTATTTTATATATTTTTTGTATATATTTTTCATACAAATTTACATTATTTTATGTGTATTTGTTTCTATATTTTGACAAATTTACAATATTTTATGGGTATTTTGTATATATATTTCAAAAGAAATTTACCTAGTTGTATGTGTATTTTGTATATCTGTTTTCATACAAACTCAAATTATTTTTATGTATTTTGGTATATATTTTAATACAAATTTTAGTTATGTTATGTGTATTTTGTAACTTTATTTTCATTCATATATATATTATTTTATTGGTATTTTGTTCATTTATATTGATACGAATTTACATTATTTTATATGTACTTTGTATATATATTTTTATACTCATTTACATTATTTAATATTTATTTTGAATATATATTTTTATATAAATTCATGGTATTTTATGTGTATTTATATATATATTTTCATATAAATTTACATTCTTTTATGTGTATTTTGTACATATATTTCATGACAAATTTACCTTATTTTATGTTTATTTTGTATGTGTATTTCGTATATTTATATTTATATGTGTATTTTGCATACATTTTTTTTATACGACTTTACTTAATTTTATGTGTATTTTGTATATATATTTTTATAGATATCTACGTTATTGTAAGTGTATTCGTATATATATTTTGAAACAAATTTACATTGTTTTATATGTATTTTGCATATCTATTTCAATACGAATTTACCTTATTGTATATGCATTTTGTATATTTATTTTAATACAAATTCAAATATTTTATGTGTATTTTGTTATATATATATTTTCATAAAAAATGGGTTATTTTATGGGTATTTTGCATCTTAATTTTCATACAAATTTACATTATTTTATTAATTTTCTGTGTATTTATTTTCAAACGACTTTACATTATTGTATTTGTGTTTTGTATATATTTTTTTATACATATTTACATTACTTAATGTGTATTTTGTATAGATATTTTATACAAATTTACTTCATTTTAAGTGTATTTGTTTATATATTTTAATTCAAATTTACATTATTTTAAGTGTATATTTTGTATATGTATTTAAATAAAAATTTACCTAATTTGATGTGTATTTTGTATATTTATTTTCATACAAATTTAAATTATTTTTGTGTATTTATGTATATAGATTTATAGAAATTTTGGTTATTTTATGTGTATTTTGTATATCTATTTTCATACAAATAAACATTCTTTTATTGATATTTTGTTGATTTATTTTGAAGCGATTTTAAATCATTTCAGGTGTATTTTGTACAAATATTTCTATAGAAATCTACGTTATTTTATGTGTATTCGTATATATATTTGAAACAAATTTACAGTGTTATGTGTATTTTGCATATTTTTTCAATACAAATTTACCTTATTGTATGTGCATTTTGTATATTAATTCTAATACAAATTTAATTATTCAGTGTGTATTTTTGAATATATATTTTTATTAAAATATGCTTTATTTTATCGGTATTTTGCATCTTTATTTTCATATTCAAATTTACATTATTTTATTGATATTCTGTTTATTTATTTTGATACGATTTTGCAATATTCTATGTGTACTTTGTATATATATTTCATACATATTTACATTATTTAATGTATATTATGTACATATATTTTATGGAAATCTACTTTATTTTATGCGTATTTGTTTATATATTTTCATAAAAATTTACATTATTTTATGTGTATTTTGTATATGTATTTCAATACAAATTTGCCTAACTTTATGTGTAATTTGCATATCTATTTTCAAACAAATTTAAATTATTTTTGTGTATTTTTGTATATATTTTTATACAAATTTTTGTTATTTTATTTGTATTTTGTATATATATTTTTCTACAAATATACATTCTTTTAGTGGAATTTTGTTTATTTATTTTGATACGAATTTACATTGTTTTATGTGTATTTTGTATATATATTTTATTACGTATTTACATTATTTTATGTGTATTTTGTATATATATTTTCATAAATATTTACGTTATTTAATTGTGTGTATTCGTATATATTTTGATACAAATTTACATTATTATTTTATGTGTATTTTCTGTATACAGTTTCACCCAAAATTACATTATTTTATTGGTATTTTGTTAATTTAATTCGATACGATTTTAGATTATTTCATAAGTATTTTGTGTACATATTTTTATACGCATTTACATTATTTAATGTGTGTTTTGTATATATATTTTTATGCAAATTTACTTTATTTTATGTGCATTTTTGTATATATATTTTTATAGAAATTTGCGTTATTATATGTGTATTTTGTTAATGTTTTCTCATTCAAATTTACATTAGTTTATTGGTATTTTGTTTATTTATTTTGATACGAATTACATGATTATATATGTATTTTGTGTATATCTTTTTATACGTATTTACATTATTTAATGTGTATTTTGTTTATGTGTTTTTATACAAATTTACGTTATTTTATGTGAATTTGTATGAATATTTTGATTTAAATTTACATTATATGATGTATTTTGTATAAATATATTTCAATTCAAATTTTGCTTATTTTATGTGTATTTTGTATATCTATTTTCATACAAATTTATGTACTTTTGTATATTTTTGTATATAGTCTTATACAAATTTACGTTATTATATGTGTATTTTATATATTTATATTTATTCAAATACACATTCTTTTATTGGTATTTTGTTGATTTATTTTCATACGATTTTACATTATTTTATGTGTATTTTGTATACATTTTTTTATACGTATTTACTTCATTTTATGTGTATTTTGTATATATTTTTATAGAAATCTACGTTATTTTATGTGTATTCGTATATATATTTTGAAACAAATTTACATTGTTTTATATGTATTTTGCATATCTATTTCAATACAAATTTACCTTATTGTATGTGTATTTTTTATATTTGTTTTAATACAAATTTTAATAATTTATGTGTATTTTAGTAAATGTATTTTTATAAAAAATGCGTTATTTTATGGGTATTTTCCATCTTTATTTTCATACAAATTTACATTATTTTATTAATATTCTGTGTTATTATTTTGATATGATTTTACATTATTCTATTTGTGTTTTGTATATATTTTTTTATACATATTTACATTATTTAATGTGTATTTTGTATATATTTGATACAAATTTACGTTATTTTAGGTGTATATGTTCATATATTTTCATTCAAATTTACATTATTTTATGTGTATTTTCTATATGTATTTCAATTAAATGTATTTCATATAAATTTTCATTATTTTATGTGTATTTTGTACATATATTTCACTACAAATTTACCTTATTTTATATTTATTTTGTATGTGTATTTTGTATATTTACGATTTTAGATTATTTCATAAGTATTTTGTGTACATATTTTTATACGCATTTACATTATTTAATGTGTGTTTTGTATATATATTTTTATGCAAATTTACTTTATTTTATGTGCATTTTTGTACATATATTTTTATAGAAATTTGCGTTATTATATGTGTATTTTGTTAATGTTTTCTCATTCAAATTTACATTAATTTATTGGTATTTTGTTTATTTATTTTGATACGAATTACATGATTATATATGTATTTTGTGTATATCTTTTTATACGTATTTACATTATTTAATGTGTATTTTGTTTATGTGTTTTTATACAAATTTACGTTATTTTATGTGAATTTGTATGAATATTTTGATTTAAATTTACATTATATGATGTATTTTGTATAAATATATTTCAATTCAAATTTTGCTTATTTTATGTGTATTTTGTATATCTATTTTCATACAAATTTATGTACTTTTGTATATTTTTGTATATAGTCTTATACAAATTTACGTTATTATATGTGTATTTTATATATTTATATTTATTCAAATACACATTCTTTTATTGGTATTTTGTTGATTTATTTTCATACGATTTTACATTATTTTATGTGTATTTTGTATACATTTTTTTATACGTATTTACTTCATTTTATGTGTATTTTGTATATATTTTTATAGAAATCTACGTTATTTTATGTGTATTCGTATATATATTTTGAAACAAATTTACATTGTTTTATATGTATTTTGCATATCTATTTCAATACAAATTTACCTTATTGTATGTGTATTTTTTATATTTGTTTTAATACAAATTTTAATAATTTATGTGTATTTTGGTAAATATATTTTTATAAAAAATGCGTTATTTTATGGGTATTTTCCATCTTTATTTTCATACAAATTTACATTATTTTATTAATATTCTGTGTTATTATTTTGATATGATTTTACATTATTCTATTTGTGTTTTGTATATATTTTTTTATACATATTTACATTATTTAATGTGTATTTTGTATATATTTGATACAAATTTACGTTATTTTAGGTGTATATGTTCATATATTTTCATTCAAATTTACATTATTTTATGTGTATTTTCTATATGTATTTCAATTAAATGTATTTCATATAAATTTTCATTATTTTATGTGTATTTTGTACATATATTTCACGACAAATTTACATTATTTTATATTTATTTTGTATGTGTATTTGGTATATTTACGATTTTAGATAATTTCATAAGTATTTTGTGTACATATTTTTATACGCATTTACATTATTTAATGTGTGTTTTGTATATATATTTTTATGCAAATTTACTTTATTTTATGTGCATTTTTGTACATATATTTTTATAGAAATTTGCGTTATTATATGTGTATTTTGTTAATGTTTTCTCATTCAAATTTACATTAATTTATTGGTATTTTGTTTATTTATTTTGATACGAATTACATGATTATATATGTATTTTGTGTATATATTTTTATACGTATTTACATTATTTAATGTGTATTTTGTTTATGTGTTTTTATACAAATTTACGTTATTTTATGTGAATTTGTATGAATATTTTGATTTAAATTTACATTATATGATGTATTTTGTATAAATATATTTCAATTCAAATTTTGCTTATTTTATGTGTATTTTGTATATCTATTTTCATACAAATTTATGTACTTTTGTATATTTTTGTATATAGTCTTATACAAATTTACGTTATTATATGTGTATTTTATATATTTATATTTATTCAAATACACATTCTTTTATTGGTATTTTGTTGATTTATTTTCATACGATTTTACATTATTTTATGTGTATTTTGTATACATTTTTTTATACGTATTTACTTCATTTTATGTGTATTTTGTATATATTTTTATAGAAATCTACGTTATTTTATGTGTATTCGTATATATATTTTGAAACAAATTTACATTGTTTTATATGTATTTTGCATATCTATTTCAATACAAATTTACCTTATTGTATGTGTATTTTTTATATTTATTTTAATACAAATTTTAATAATTTATGTGTATTTTGGTATATATATTTTTATAAAAAATGCGTTATTTTATGGGTATTTTCCATCTTTATTTTCATACAAATTTACATTATTTTATTAATATTCTGTGTTATTATTTTGATATGATTTTACATTATTCTATTTGTGTTTTGTATATATTTTTTTATACATATTTACATTATTTAATGTGTATTTTGTATATATTTGATACAAATTTACGTTATTTTAGGTGTATATGTTCATATATTTTCATTCAAATTTACATTTTATGTGTATTTTCTATATGTATTTCAATACAAATTTACCTAATTTTATGCGTATTTTGTATATTTATTTCCATAAAAATTTCAATTATTTTTGTGCATTTTTGTAGTTTTATACAAATTTAGGTTATTTTATGTGTATTTTGTATATCTATTTTCATACAAATACACATTCTTTTATTGACATTTTGTTTATTTAATTTGACGCGAATTTATATTGTTTAATGTGTATTTTGTATATATATTTTTATACGTATTTACATCATTTCATGTGTATTTTGTATATATATTTCTATAGAAATCTAAGTCATTTTATGTGTATTCGTATATAGATTTTTAAACAAATTTTCACTCTTATGTATATGTTGCATATTTTTTTAATACATATTTACCTTATTGTATATGCATTTTGTATATTAATTTTAATACAAATTTAATTATTCTATCTGTATTTTTGTATATGTATTTATATAAAAATATGCTTTATTTTATGGGTATTTTGCATCTTTATTTTCATACAAATTTACATTATTTTATTGATATTCTGCTCATTCATTTTGATAAGATTTTTTGTTTATTTTTTGTATTTTGTATATATTTTTCATACAAATTTACGTTATTTTATGTGTATTTGTTTATATATTTTGAGACAAATTTACAATATTTTATGGGTATTTTGTATATATATTTCAAAACAAATTTACCTAGTTTTATGTGTATTTTGTATATATATTTTCATACAAACTCAAATTATTTCTATGTATTTTTGTATATATTTTAATACAAATTTTACTTATGTTATGTGTATTTTGTAAATTTATTTTCATTCAAATTTATATTATTTTATTGGTATTTTGTTGATTTATATTGATACGAATTTACATTATTTTATATGTACTTTGTATATATATTTTTATATGCCTTTACATTATTTAATATTTATTTTGAATATATATTTTTTATACAAAATTATGGTATTTTATGTGTATTTGAATATATATTTTCATATAAATTTTCATTATTTTATGTGTATTTTGTACATATATTTCACTACAAATTTACCTTATTTTATGTTTATTTTGTATGTGTATTTTGTATATTTATATTTATACAAATACACATTCTTTTATTGGTATTTTGCTAATTTATTTTGAATCGAATTAACATTATTTTATGTGTATTTTGTATACATTTTCTTATACGTATTTACTTAATTTTATGTGTATTTTGTATATATATTTTTATAGAAATCTACGTTATTTTATGTGTATTCGTATATATATTTTGAAACAAATCTACATTGTTTTATCTGTATTTTTGCATATCACTTTCAATACAAATTTACCTTATTGTATGTGCATTTTGTATATTTATTACAATACAAATTTAAATATTTTTTGTGTATTTTGGTATATATATTTTTATAAAAAATGCGCTATTTTATGGGAATTTTGCATCTATATTTTCACACAAATTTACGTTATTTTATTGATATTCTGTGTATTTATTTTGATACGATTTTACATTATTCTATTTGTTTTTTGTATATATTTTTTTATACACATTTACATTATTTATTGTGTATCTTGTATATATATTTTATACAAATTTACGTTATTTTAAGTGTATTTGTTTATATATTTTCATTCAAATTTACATTATTTTATGTGTATTTTGTATATGTATTTCAATACAAATTTACCTAATTTTATGTGTATTTTGTATATTTATTTTCATACAAATTTAAACTATTTTTGTGTATTTTTGTATATAGTTTTATACAAATTTAGGTTGTTTTATAAACGCTTTTACATTATTTAATGTGTTTTGTATAAATATTTTACTTGCCACTTTATTTAACGTGCATTTTTGTACATATATTTTTATAGAAATTTGCGTTATTTTATATGTATTTGTATATGTTTTCTCATACAAATTTACATTATTTTACTGCTATTTTGTTTATTTAGTTTGATACGAATTACATGTTTATATGTGTATTTTGTACATATTTTTTATACGTATTTACATTACTTAATGTGTTTTTTTTTTTTTTAAATAAATTTACGTTATTTATGCATTTTTATAAATATTTTGATGCAAATTTACATTATTTTATGTATTTTGTATATACATCTCCATTCAAATTTTCCTTATTTTATCTGTATTTTGTATATCTATTTTAATACGAATTTAAATACTTCTGTGTATTTTTGTATATAGTTTTATATAAAATTTACGTTATTTTATGTTTATTTTGTATATTTATATTTATACAAATACACATTCTTTTATTGGTATTTTGTTTATTTATTTTGATACGAATTTACATTATTTTATGTGTATTTTGTTTAAATTTTCTTATACGTATTTACTTCATTTTCTCTGTATTTTCTATATATATTTTTATAGAAATCTTCGTTATTTTATGTGTATTCTTACATATATTTTGAAACAAATTTACATTGTTTTATATGTATTATGCATATCTATTTCAATACAAATTTACCTTATTGTATGTGCATTTTGTGTATATATTTTAATACAAATTTAAATATTTTAAGTGTATTTTGGTATATATATTTTTATAAAAAATACGTTATTTAATGGGTATTTTGCATCTCTTTTTTCATACAAATCTACATTGTTTTATTAATATTCTGAGTATTTATTCTGATACGATTTTACATTATTCTATTTGTGTTTTGTATATATTTTTTTTATACATATTTACATTATTTAATGTGTATTTTGAATATTTTAAAACAAATTTACGTTATTTTATGCGCATCTGTTAAAATATTTTGATACAAATTTACATTATTTTATGTATTTTGTATATATATTTCAATACAAATTTAGTTTATTTTATGTATATTTTTTATATCTATTTATATACAAATTTAAATTACTTTTGTGTATTTTTGTATATAGTTTCATACAAATTTACGTTATTTTATATTTATTTTGTATATTTATTTTCATACAAATTCACATTCTTCTATTGGTATTTGGTTTATTTATTTTGCTACGAATTTACATTATTTTATGTGTATTTTGTATATATATTTTTATACGTATTTATATCATTTTATGTGTATTTTTTATTTGTATTTTTATAGAAATTTACGTTTTTTTATGTGTATTCGTATATATATTTTGAAACAAATTTACATTGTTTGATGTGTGTTCTTTTCATATCTATTTCAGTACAAATTTATCAAATTGTATGTGCATTTTGTATAATTATTTTAATACAAATTTAATTATTTGATGTGTATTTTTGTATATATGTTTTTATAAAAATATGTTTTTTTTAATAGGTATTTTGCATCTTTATTTGCATAGAAATTTACATTATTTGATTGATATTCTGTGTATTTATTTTGATACGATTTTACATTGTTTTATGTGTATTTTTTATATATTTTATTTTACATATTTACATTATTTAATGTGCATTTTCTATATATATTTCATACAAACATACGTTACTTTATGTCTATTTGTTTATATATTTTCATACAAATCTACATTTTTTTATGTGTATTTTGTATATGAATTTCAATACAAATTTACCTAATTTTATGTGGATTTTGTATATCTATTTTCATACAAATTGAAATTATTTTTGTGTTTTTTTGTATGTATTTTAATACTAAATTTATATATATATATATATATATATATATATATATATATATATATATATATATATATATAGATATATATATATATATATATATATATATATATATATATATATATATATATATATATATATATATATATATATATATATATATATATATATATATATATATATATATATATATATATATATAGTGAAAGTTAGTTTATTGATTTTGATACGAATTTAACTTATTTAAGGTGTATTTTGTATATATATTTTTATACGTATTTACATCATTTTATGTGTATTTGCATATCTATTTTAATACAAATTTACCTTTATTATGTATTTTGTATATTTATTTTAATACAAATTTAATTATTTTATGTGTATTTTGTAAATATTTTTATACAAATATGCGTTATTTTATGGGTATTTTGCATCTTTATTTTCATACAAATTTACATTATTTTATTGATATTCTGTTCATTTATTTTGATACGATTTAACATTATTCTATGTGTATTTTGTATATATTTTTTCATACAATTTTCCTTAATTTAATATATATTTTGTATATATATTTCTTACAAATTTACGTTACGTTACGTTACGTTACGTTACGTGTATTTGTTGATATATGTTGACACAAATTTACAATATCCTATGGGTATTTTGTATATATATTTCAAAAGAAATTTACCTAGTTTTATGTGTATTTTGTATATCTATTTTCATACAAATTCAAATTATTTCTGGGTATTTTTTGTATATATTTTAATACAAATTTTACTTATGTGTATTTTGTAAATTTATTTTCATTCAAATATATATTATTTTATTAGTATTATGTTGATTTATTTTGATAAGAATTTACATTATTTTATATATACTTTGTATATATATTTTTATACATTATTTAATGTTTATTTTGAATATATATTTTTATACTAATTCATGTTATTTTATGTGTACCGTATTTGTATATATATTTTCATACAAATTTATATTATTTTATGTGTATTTTTTACATATATTTCTTTACAAATTTACCTTATTTTATGTTTATTTTGTATATTTATTTCATTGAATTACATCCAAAACTCCATTATTTTTTTGGTATTTTGCTAATTTAATTCGATACGAATTTAGATTATTTCATTGGTATACATATTTTTATACGCATGTACATTATTTAATGTGTGTTTTGTATATATATTTTTATGCAAATTTACATAAAATAAAGCATATTTTTATAAAAATACATATACAAAAGTACACAGAATAATTGAATTTGTATTAAAATTAAGATATAAAATGCACATACAATAAGGTAAATTTGTATTGAAAAAATATGCAAAATACACATAAAACAATGTAAATTTGTTGCAAAATATATATACGAATACACATAAAATAACGTAGATTTCTATAGAAATATCTATACAAAATACACATGAAATGACGTGAATACGTATAAAAATATATATACAAAATACACATTAAATAATGTAAATTCGTATCAAAATAAATAAACAAAATATCAATAAAAGAATGTGTATTTGTATGAGAAAACATCTACAAAATACACATAAAATAACGCAAATTTCTATAAAATATATGTACAAAAATGCACGTAAAATAAAGTAAATTTGCATAAAAATATATATTAAAAAACACATTAAATAATGTAAATGCGTATAAAAATATGTATACAAAATACCAATGAAATAATCTAAATTCGTATCGAATTAAATTAACAAAATACCAATAAAATAATGTAATTTTGGATGAAATTGTATATAGAAAATACACTTAAAAAAATAATGTAAATTTGTATCAAAATATAAACGAATACACACAATGAAATAAAGTAAATTTTTATGAAAATATATATACAAAATACATAAAATAATGTAAATACGTAGAAAAATATATATACAAAATACACATAAAATAATGTAAATTCGTATCAAAATAAATAAACAAAATTCCACTAAAAGAATGTATATTTGTAGGAAAATATATATACAAAATACAAATAAAATAAATAAAATTTGTATAAAAGTATATACAAAAATACACAAAAATAGTTTAAATTTGTTTGAAAATAGATATGCAAAATACACATAAAATTAGGCAAATTTGTATTCAAATACATATACAAAATACAAATAAAATAATGTAAATTTGTATGAAAATATATTTACAAATACACATAATATAAAGTAAATTTCAATAAAATATATATACATAATATACATTAAATAATGTAAATATGTATGAAATATATATACAAAGTACACATAGAATATTGTAAAATCGTATCAAAATAAAAAAAACATAATATCAATAAAATAATGTTAATTTGTATATGAAAATAAAGATGCAAAATACCGATAAAATAGAGCATATTTTAATAAAAATACATATACAAAAATATACACTGACTAATTAAATTTGTATTAAAATTAATATACAAAATGCACATACAATAAGGTAAATTTGAATGAAAAAATATAAACAAATACACTTAAAATGATGTAAATTTGTATAAAATATATATACAAAATACACATTAAATAATGAAAATATGTATAAAAAAATATATACAAAACACAAATAGAATAATGTAAAATCGTTTAAAAATAGATACACAGAATATTAATAAAATAATGTAAATTTGTATGAAAATAAAGATGCAAAAATCCCATAAAATAACGCATTTTTTATAAAAATATATATAACAAAATACTCATAAAATATTTTATTTTGTATTAAAATAAATATACAAAATGCACATACAATAAGGTAAATTTGTATTGAAATAGATATGCAAAATACATATAAAACAATGTAAATTTGTTTCAAAATATATATACGAATACACATAAAATAACGTAGATTTCTATAAAAATATATATACAAAATACACATAAAATTAAGTAAATACATATAAAAAAATGTATACAAAATACACATAAAATAATGTAAATTCGAATCAAAATAAGTAAACAAAATACCACTAAAAGAATGTGTATTTGTATAAATATAAATATACAAAATACACATACAAAATAAACATAAAATAAGGTAAATTTGTAATGAAATATATATACAAAATACACATAAAATAATATAAATTTATATAAAAATATATATACAAATACACATAAAATACCATGAATTTGTATAAAAATATATATTCAAAATAAATATTAAATAATGTAAATGCGTATAAAAATATATATGCAAAGTACATATAAAATAATGTAAATTCGTATCAATATAAATCAACAAAATACCAATAAAATAATATATATTTCAATGAGAATAAATTTACAAAATACACATAACATAACTAAAATTTGTTTTAAAATCTATACAAAAATACATAAAAATAATTTGAGTTTGTATGAAAATAGATATACAAAATACACATAAAACGGTAAATTTCTTTTGAAATATATATACAAAATACTCATAAAATATCCTAAATTTGTGTCAAAATATATAAACAAATACACATAAAATAACGTAAATTTGTATGAAAAATATATACAAAATACACATAGAATAATGTCAAATCGTATCAAAATGAATGAGCAGAATATCAATAAAATAATGTAAATTTGTATGAAAATTAAGATGCAAAATACCCATAAAATAAAGCATATTTTTATAAAAATACATATACAAAAATACACATAGAATAATTAAATTTGTATTAAAATTAATATACAAAATGCATATACAATAAGGTAAATTTGTATTGAAAAAATATGCAACATCCACATAAAAGTGTAAATTTGTTTCAAAATCTATATACGAATACACATAAAATAACTTAGATTTCTATAGAAATTTATATACAAAATACACATGAAATGATGTAAATACGTATAAAAATATATATACAAAATACATATTAAATAATGTAAATTCGCTTCAAAATAAATTAGCAAAATATCAATAAAAGCACGTTATTTGTATGAAAATAGATATACAAAATACACATAAAATAACCTAAATTTGTATAAAACTATATACAAAAATACACAAAAATAATTTAAATTTGTATGAAAATAAATATACAAAATACACATAAAATTAGGTAAATTTGTATTGAAATACATATACAAAATACATATCAAATAATGTAAATTTGAATGAAAATATATAAACAAATACACTTAAAATAACGTAGATTTGTATAAAATATATATATCAAAATAAATATACAAAATACACATGAAATGATGTAAATATGTATAAAAAATATATATACAAAACACAAATAGAATAATGTAAAATCGTATCAAAATAAATACACAGAATATTAATAAAATAATGTAAATTTGTATGACAATAAAGATGCAAAATACCCATAAAATAACGCATTTTTTATAAAAATATATATACCAAAAAAAAAACATATTAAGTAATGTAAATACGTATAAAAAATATGTACAAAATATATATATAATCATGTAATTCGTATCAAAATAAATAAACAAAATAACAACAAAATAATGTAAATTTGTATGAGAAAACATATACAAATACCCATAAAATAACGCAAATATCTATAAAAAATATATGTAAAAAAATGCACATAAAATAAAGTAAATTTGCATAAAAATTTGTATACAAAACACACATTAAATAAAGTAAATGCGTACATAAAATAACCTAAATTTGTATAAAACTATATACAAAAATACACAAAAAAAATCTAAATTTGTATGAAAAGAAATATACAAAATACACATAAAATTAGGTAAATTTGTATTGAAATACATATACAAAATACATATCAAATAATGTAAATTTGAATGAAAATATATAAACAAATACACTTAAAATAACGTAAATTTGTATAAAATATATAAGCAAGATATACATTAAATAATGTAAATGTGTGTAAAAAAAATATATAAGAAGCAAATAGAATAATGTAAAATCGTATCAAAATAAATACACAGAATATCAATAAAATAATGTAAATTTGTATAAAAATAAAGATGCAAAATTCCCATAAAATAATGTAAATTTGTATAAAATATATATATACAAAATACATAAAATAACGTAGATTTCTCAAAAAAATATATATGCAAAATACACATAAAATTAAGTAAATTCGTATAAAAAAATGTATACAAAATACACATAAAATAATGTAAATTCGAATCAAAATAAATAAACAGAATACCAATAAAAGAATGTGTATATGTATAAATATAAATATACAAAATACACATAAAATAACGTAAATTTGTATAAAACTATATACAAAAATACACAGAAGTAATTAAATTTGTTTGAAAATAGATATACAAAATACACATAAAATAAGCTAAATTTGAATTGAAATATATATACAAAATACATAAAATAATGTAAATTTGTATCAAAATATTTATACAAATACACACTTAATAAAGTAAATTTGTATAAAGATATATAAACAAAATACTCATGAAATACTTTAAATACGTATAAAAAAATATGTACAAAATACACATATTATAATGTAATTCTTATCAAAATAAGTAAACAAAATACCAGTAAATTAATGTAAATTTGTATGAGAAAATATATACAAAATACATATAAAATAACGCAAATTTCTATAAAAATATATGTACAAAAATGCACGTAAAATTAAGTAAATTTGCATAAAAATATATATACAAAGCACACATTAAATAATGTAAATGCGTATAAAAATATGTATACAAAATACCTATGAAATAATATAAATTAGTATCTAATTAAATTAACAAAATACCAATAAAATAATGTAATTATGGATGAAAATATATATTGAAAATACACATAAAATAACCTAAACACAAATACAAATATACACAAAATAATTTAAAATTGAATGAAATAAATATACAAAATAAACATAAAATAAGGTAAATTTGTAATGAAATATATGTACAAAATACACATAAAATAGTGTAAATTTGTATGAAAATATATATCCAAATACACATAAAATAGCATGAATTTGTTTAAAATTTTCATCAAAATATATACGAATACACACAATAAAATAACGTAGATTTTTAAGTAAATATATATATACAAAATAAATATAAAAAATGTAAATACGTAAAAAAATATATATACAAAATTCTCATAATATAATGTAAATTCGTATCAAAATAAATCAACAAAATTCCAATAAAAGAATGTATATTTGTAGGAAAATATATATACAAAATACAAATAAAAAAACTAAAATTTGTACAAAAATATATACCAAAATTCACAAAAATAGTTTAAATTTGTTTGAAAATAGATATGCAAAATACAAAAAACTTAGGCAAATTTGTATTGACATGCATATACAAACACACATAAAATATTGTAAATTTGTATGAAAATATATAAATAAATACACACAAAATAACGTGTTTCGATAAAATATATATACAAAATATACACATTAAATATTTTAAATATGTATAAAAATATATATACAAAATATTCATAAAATAATGTTAAATCGTATCAAAATAAATAAACAGAATATCAATAAGATAATGTAAATTTGTATGAAAATAAAGATGCAAAATACCCATATAATAACGCTTATTTGTATAAAAATATATATACAAAAATACATATTAAACAATTAAATTTGTATTAAAATAAATATACAAAATGCACATAATATTAAAAATATAAATATATATAAAAAATATATACAAAATACACATAGAATAATGTAAATTCGTATCAAAATAAATAAACAGAACGTTAATAAAATAATGTATTTGTATGAAAATAAATATACAAAATACACATAAAAGAAAAATTTATATAAAATATATATACAAAATACACATAAAATAATTGAATTTGTATTAAAATATATATACAAAATACACATAAAATTAAGTAATTTGTATATAAAATGTATACAAAATACACATAAAATAATGTAAATAATGTAAATATATAAAAAATATATATAAAATACACATAAAATAACGTAAATTTGTATAAAAATATATACACAAAATACATAAAATAATGTAAATTTGTATGAAAATATATATATAAAATACACATAAAATAAGCTAAATTGTATAAAATATATAAACAAAATACTCATTAAATTGTGTAAATACGTATTAAAATATATATACAAAATAAACTTATAATAATTTAAATTCGTATCAAAATAAATAAACACAATACCAATAAAAAAATGTAAATTTGTATGTGAAAACTTATACAAAATACATATAAAATAACGCAAATTTCTATACATATATATATACAAAAATGCATATAAAATAAAGTAAATTTGCATAAAAATATATATACAAAACACACATTAAATAATGTACATGCGTATAAAAAAATGTATACAAAATACCAATGAAATAATCTAAATTCGTATCGAGTTAAATTAACAAAATACCAAAAAAATAATGGAATTTTGGATGAAAATATATATAGAAAATTCACATAAAATAACCTAAATACAAATACAAATATACACATAAAATAATTTAAATCTGAATGAAATAAATATACAAAATAAACGTAAAATAAGGTAAATTTGTAATGAAATATATGTACAAAATACACATAAAATAATATAAATTTGAATGAAAATATATATACAAATACACATAAAATAACATGAATATATTCAAAATAAACATTAAATAATGTATAAAAATATATATACAAAGTACATATAAAATAATGTAAATTCTTATCAAAATAAATCAACAAAATGCCAATAAAATAATATATATTTGAATGAAAATAAATTTACAAAATATACATAATATAAGTAAAATTTGAATTAAAATATATAAAAAATACCCAGAAATAATTTGAATTTGTATGAAAATAGATATACAAAATACACATAAAACTAGGTAAATTTCTTTTGAAATATATATACAAAATACCCTATATATATATATATATATATATATATATATATATATATATATATATATATATATATATATATATATATATATATATATATATATATATATATATATATATATATATATATATAGATATATATATTTATATATATATATATATATATATATATATATATATTTATATATATATATATATATATATATATATATATATATATATATATATATATATTTATTTATATATATATATATATATATTTATTTATATATATATATATATATAAATAAATATATATATATATATATATATATATATTTTTCTACGTATTTACATTATTTTATATGTATTTTGTATATATATTTTCATAAAAATTTACGTTATTTTATTGTGTGTACTCGTATCTATTTTGATATAAATTTACATTATTTTATGTGTATTTTGCATATGTATTTCAATACAAATTTACCGTATAGTATGTGTATTTTGTATATTTATTTTAATACAAATTTAACTATTTTATGTGTATTTTAGTATATATATTTTTTAAATATGAGTTATTTTATGTGTCTTTTGTATATCTATTTTCATACAAATTTAATTATTTTTGTTAATTTTTGTATATAGTTTTATACAATTTACGCTATTTTATGTGTATTTTGTGTATTTATATTTATACAAATACACATTCTTTTATTGGTATTTTGTTTATTTATTTTGATACGAATTTACATTATTTTATATGAATTTTGTATACATTTTCTTATACGTATTTACTTCATTTTATGTGTATTTTGTATATATATTTTTTTAGAAATCTAC
Organism: Eriocheir sinensis; assembly: GCF_024679095.1. NCBI lineage: Eukaryota > Metazoa > Arthropoda > Malacostraca > Decapoda > Varunidae > Eriocheir > Eriocheir sinensis. Next base: position 65,485 of record NW_026112165.1, on the reverse strand, counting down.
GTTATTTTATGTGTATTCGTATATATATATTGAAACAAATTTACATTGTTTTATATGTATTTTGCATCTCTATTTCAATACAAATTTACCTTATTGTATGAGCATTTTGTATATTTATTGTCATACAAATTTAGATATTTTATGTGTATTTTGGTATATATATTTTTATAAAAAATGCGTTATTTTATGGGTATTTTGCATATTTATTTTCATACAAATTTACATTATTTTATTAACATTCTGTGTATTTTTATGATACGATTTTACATTATTCTATTTGAGTTTTGTATATATTTTTTTATACATATTTACATTATTTTATGAGTATTTTGTATATATATTTTATACAAATTTTCGTTAATTTAAGTGTATTTGTTTATATATTTTCATTCAAAATTACATTATTTTATGTGTATTTTGTATATGTATTTCAATACAAATTTTCCTAATTTTATGTGTATTTTGTATATTTATTTTCATACAAATTTAAATTATTTTTGTGTATTTTTGTATATAGTTATATACAAATTTACGTTATTTTATGTGTATTTTGTATATGTATTTTCATACAAATACACATTCTTTTATTGATATTTTTTTTACATTATTAAATATGTATTTTGTATATATATTTTTATACGTATTTACATAATTTCATGTGTATTTTGTATATAGATTTCTATAGAAATCTACGTTATTTTATGTGTTTTCGTATATATATTTTGAAACAAATCTTCATTATTTTATATGTATTTTGTATATATATTTCATTACAAATTTGCCTAATTTTATGTTTATTTTTTCTATTTTCATTCAAATTCAAATTATTTTATGTGTATACATTTATTTGTATTTACGTAATTTTATGTGTATTTTCTATATATATTTTCATTCAAAATTACATTATTTTATCGGTATTTTCTTCATTTATTTCGATACGAATTTAGATTATTTCATGTGTATTTTCTATACATATTTTTATACGCATTTACATTATTTAATATGTGTTTTGTATATATATTTTTTATACAATTTTACTTCATTTTGTGTACATTTGTGTTGTTGTTTTTATACAAATTTTCATTATTTTAAGTGTATTTTGTACTTTTTTCATAGTAAATTTGCCTTATTTGATGTGTATTTTGTTTATTTATTTTCATACAAATTTAAAGTATTTGATGTGCGTTTTTGTACATATATTTTTATAGAAATTTGCGTTATTTTATGTGTATTTTGTATATATTTTTTCATACAAATTTACATTTTTTTATTATTATTTTGTTTATGTATTTTGATACGAATTTACATTATTATATGTGTATTTTGTATATATTTTGTATACGTATTTTCATAATTTAATGTGTATTTTGTTTATATATTTTAAAACAAATTTACGTTATTTTATGCGTATTTGTTTAATTATTTTGATACAAATATACATTATTTTATGTATTTTTTATATATATTTCAATACAAATTTAGTTTATTTTATATGTATTTTGTATATCTATTTTCATACAAATTTAAATTACTTTTTGATACGATTTTACATTATTCTATGCGCATTTTGTATATATACTTTTATACACTTTTCCATTATTTAATGTGTATTTTGTATATATATTTTATTCAAATTTACGTTATTTTTTGTGTATTTGTTGATATATTTTGACACAAATTTACAATATTTTATGGGTATTTTGTATATATATTTCAAAAGAAATTTACCCCAGTTTTATGTGTATTTTGTATATCTATTTTCATATAAATTCAAATTATTTCTGGGTATTTTTGTATTTACTTATGTTATGTGTATTTTGTAAATTTATTTTCATTCAGATATATATTATTTTATTGGTATTTTGTTGATTTATTTTGATACGAATTTACATTATTTTATATGTACTTTGTATATATATTTTTTTACGCATATACATTATTTAATGTTTATTTTGAAAATATATTTTTATACAAATTCATGTTATTTTATGTGTATTTCTGTATATATATTTTCATACAAATTTACATTATTTTTATGTGTATTTTGTACATATATTTCATTTCAAATTTAAATTATTTTATGTTTATTTTGTATATTAATTTCATTCAATTTTAAACTATTTTAGGTGTATATTTGTATTTGTATTTAAGTTATTATCCAAGTTTACATTATTTTATGTGTATTTATTTATATATTTTCATTTATATTTACATTATTTTATTTGTTTTTTGTATATATATTTTTCTACGTATTTAAATTATTTTATGTGTATTTTGTATATACATTTTCATAAAAAAAATACGTTATTTTATTGTGTGTATAAGTATATATTTTGATACAAATTTTATACAAATTCATGTTATTTAATGTGTATTTGTATATATATTTTCATACAAATTTATATTATTTTATGTGTATTTTTTCATATATTTCATTACAAATTTACCTTATTTTATGTTTATTTTGTATATTTATTTCATTCAATTTTAAATTATTTTATGTGTATATTTGTATTTGTATTTAGGTTATTTTATGTGTATTTTGTATATATATTTTCATCCAAAATTACATTATTATATTGGTATTTTCTTAATTTAATTCGATACGAATTTAGATTATTTCATAGGTATTTTGTATACATATTTTTATACTCATTTGCATTATCTAATGTGTGTTTTGAATATATATTTTTATGCAAATTTATTTTATGCTCATTTTTGTACATATATTTTTATAGAAATTTGCGTTATTTTATGTATATAGTTTTAAATAAATTTACGTTATTTTATGTGCATTTTGTATATTTATATTTATACAAATACACATTCTTTTATTGGTATATTGTTTATTTACATTTATACGAATTTACATTATTTTATGTGCATTTTGTATACATTTTTTTATACGTATTTACTTAATATTATGTGTATTTTGTATATGTATTTTTATAGAAATCTACGTTATTTTATGTGTATTCGTATATATATTTTGAAACAAATTTACATTATTTTATATGTATTTTTCATATCTATTTCAATACAAATTTACCTTATTGTATGTGCATTTTGTATATTTATTTTAATATAAATTCAAATATTTTATGTGTATTTTGGTATCAATATTTTTATAAAAAAATGCGTTATTTTATAGGTATTTTGCATCATAATTTTCATACAAAGTTACATTATTTTATTAATATTCTGTGTATATATTTTGATACGATTTTACATTATTCTATTTGTGTTTTGTATATATTTTCTTTATACATATTTACATTATTTAATGTGTATTTTGATTATATATTTTATACAAATTTACGTTATTATATGTGTATTTGTTTATATATTTTCTTTCAAATTTACATTATTTTATATGTATTTTGTATATGTATTTCAATACAAATTAACCTAATTTTATGTGTATTTTGTATATTTCTTTTCATACAAATTTAAATTATTTTTGTGTATTTTTGTATATAGTTTTATACAAATTTAGGTTATTTTATGTACGGATTTACATTATTTAATGTGTGTTTTGTATATATATTTTTATCCAACGTTACTTTATTTTACGTTCATTTTTGGACATATATTTTTATGGTAATTAGCGTTAATTTATATGTATTTGTATATGTTTTCTCATACAAATTTACATTATTTTATTGATATTTTGTTTATTTAGTTTGATACGAATTACATGATTATATGTGTATTTTGTACATATTTTTTATACGTATTTACATTACTTAATGTGTATTTTGTTTATATATTTTTAAACAAATTTACGTTATTATATGTATTTTTATAAATATTTTGATACAAATTTACATAATTTTATGTATTTTCTATATACATTTCAATTCAAATTTAGCTTATTTTATCTGTATTTTGTATATCTATTTTCATACGAATTTAATAACTTCTGTGTATTTTTGTATATAGTTTTATAAAAATTTACGATGTTTTATGTGTATTTTGTATATTTATATTTATACAAATACACATTCTTTTATTGGTATTTTGTTTATTTATTTTGATACGAATTTACATTATTTTATGTGTATTTTGTATACATTTTCTTATACGTATTTACTTCATTTTATGTGTATTTTGTATATATATTTTTATACAAATCTACGTTATTTTATGTGTATTCGTATATATATTTTGAGACAAATTTACATTGTTTTATATGTATTTTGCATATCTATTTCAATACAGATTTACCTTATTGTATGTGTATTTTGTATATTTATTTTAAAACAAATTAATTTTTTCATGTGTATTTTTGTATATATATTAAAAAAAAAAACGTTATTTAATGGGTATTTTGCATCTTTATTTTCATACAAATTTACATTATTTTATTAATATTCTGTGTATTTATTTTGATACGATTTTACATTATTCTATTTGTGTTTTGTATATATTTTTTTTTATACAAATTTACGTTATTTTAAGTGTATTTGTTTATGTATTTTCATTCAAATTTGCAGTATTTTATGTGTATTTTGTATATGTATTTCAATACAAATCTACCTAATTTTATGTGTATTTTGTATATTTAGTTTCATACAAATTTAAATTATTTTTGTGCATTTTTGTATATAGTTTTATACAAATTTATGTTATCTTATGTGTATTTTGTATATTTATTTTCATACAAATACACATTCTTTTATTGACATTTTGTTTATTTATTTTGACGCGAATTTACAATATTTAATGTGTATTTTGTATATATATTTTTATACGTATTTACATCCTTTCATGTGTATTTTGTATATTTATAAAAAATGCGTTATTTTATGGGTATTTTGCATCTTTAGTTTCATACAAATTTACATAATTTTATTTACATTCTGTGTATTTATTTTAATACGATTTTACATAATTCTATTTGTGTTTTGTATATATATATTTTTTATACATATTTACATTATTTAATGAGTATTTTTTATATATATTTTACACAAATTTATGTTAATTTAAGTGTATTTCTTTATATATTTTCATTCAAATTTACATTATTTTATGTGAATTTTGTATATGTATTTCTTTACAAATTTACCTAATATTATGTGTATTTTGTATATTTATTTTCATACAAATTTAACTTATTTTTGTGTATTTTTATATATAGTTTTATACAAATTTACGTTATTTTATGTGTATATTGTATATGTATTTTCATACAAATACTCATTCTTTTATTGATATTTTAATTATTTATTTTGACACGAATTTACATTATTTAATGTGTATTTTGTATATATATTTTTGTACGTATTTACAACATTTCATGTGTATTTTGTATATATATTTCTATAGAAATCTACATTATTTTATGTGTATTTTGTATATATATTTCATTATAAATTTGCCTTATTTTAAGTTTATTTTTATATCTATTTTCATTCAAATTCAAATCATTTTATGTGTATATATTAATTTGTATTTACGTTATTTTATGTGTATTTTCTATATATATTTTCATTCAAAATTACATTATTTTATCGGTATTTTGTTCATTTATTTCGATACGAATTTAGATTATTTCATGTGTATTTTCTATACATATACATATAGAGTAAATTTCTATGAAAATATATATTCAAAATACATATAAAATTATGTAAATAAGTATAAAAATATACATATCAAATACACCTAAAAAAAATGAAAATTCGTATCAAAATAAATAAACAAAATTCCGATAAAAGAACGTAAACTCGAATTAAAATAAATAAACAAAATACCAATAAAAGAATGTGTATTTGGATAAATATAAATATACAAAATACACATACAAAATAAACATAAAATAAGGTAGATTTGTAATAAAATATATGTACAAAATACACATAAAATAATGTAAATTTATATGAAAATATATTTACAAATACACATAGAATACCATGAATTTGTATAGAAATATATATTCAAAATAAATATTAAATAATGGAAAAGCGTATAAAAATATATATACAAAGTAAATATAAAATAATGTAAATTCGTATCAATATAAATCAACAAAACACCAATAAAATAATATATATTTGAATGAAAATAAATTTACAAAATACACATAACATAACTAAAATTTGTATTAAAATATATACAAAAATACATAGAAATAATTTGAGTTTGTATGAAAATAGATATACAAAATACACATAAAACTAGGTAAATTTCTTTTGAAATGTATATACAAAATACCCATAAAATATTGTAAATTTGTGTCAAAATATATAAAGAAATACATTAAATAACGTAAATTTGTATGAAAAATATATACAAAATACACATAGAATAATGTCAATTCCTATCAAAATGAATGAGCAGAATATCAATAAAATAATGTAAATTTGTATGAAAATAAAGAGACAAAATACCCAAAAAATAAAGAATATGTTTATAAAAATACAGATACAAAAATACACATCGAATAATTAAATTTGTATTAAAATTAATATACAAAATGCGTATATAATAAGGTAGATTTGTGTTGAAAAAATGTGCAACATACACGTTTACTCATACAAATTTATATTATTTTATTGGTATTTTGTTTATTTATTTTGATAGGAATTACATGATTATATGTGTATTTTGTACATATTTTTTTTATACGTATTTACATTATTTAATGTGTATTTTGTTTATATATTTTCATACAAATTTACGTTATTATATGTGTATTTGTATAAATATTTTGATACAAATTTACTTTATTTCATGTATTTTGTATATATATTTCAATTCAAATTTAGCTTATTTCGTGTGTATTTTGTATATATTTTTATACAAATTTAATTACTTCTGTGTATTTTTGTATATAGTTTTATATAAATTTACGTTATTTTATGTGTATTTTGTATATTTATATTCATACAAATACACATTCTTTTATTGGTATTTTGTTTATTTATTTTGATACGAATTTACATTATTTTATGATATATATCTTATCCAAATTTACATTATTTTATGTGTATTTGTTTATATATTTTCATACATATTTACATTATTTTATGTGTTTTTGTATATATATTTTTCTACGTATTTAAATTATTTTATGTGTATTTTGTATATACATTTTCATAAAAAAATTACGTTATTTTATTGTGTGTATAAGTATATTTTGATACAAATTTTATACTAATTCATGTTATTTATGTTTATTTGTATATATATTTTCATACAAATTTATATTATTTTATGTGGTGTATTTTTTACATATATTTCATTACAAATTTACCTTATTTTATGTTTATTTTGTATATTTATTTAATTCAATTTTAAATTATTTTATGTGTATATTTGTATTTGTATTTAGGTTATTTTATGTGTATTTTGTATATATATTTTCATCCAAAATTACATTATTTTATTTGTATTTCTTAATTTAATTCGATACGAATTTAGATTATTTCATAGGTATTTTGTATACATATTTTTATACTCAGTTACATTATCTAATGTGTGTTTTGTATATATATATTTATGCAAATTTATTTAATGTTCATTTCTGTACATATATTTTTATAGAAATTTGCGTTATTTTATGTATATAGTTTTATATAAATTTACGTTATTTTATGTGCATTTTGTATATTTATATTTATACAAATACACATTCTTTTATTGGTATATTGTTTATTTACATTTATACGAATTTACATTATTTTATGTGTATTTTGTATAAATTTTTTATACGTATTTACTTAATTTTATGTGTATTTTGTATATGTATTTTTATAGAAATCTACGTTATTTTATGTGTATTCGTATATATATTCTGAAACAAATTTACATTATTTTATATGTATTTTGCATATCTATTTCAATACAAATTTACCTTATTGTATGTGCATTTTGTATATTTATTTTAATACAAGTTCAAATATTTTATGTGTATTTTGGTATCAATAATTTTATAAAAAATGTGTTATTTTATAGGTATTTTGCATCTTAATTTTCATTTTATATGTACTTTGTATATATATTTTTATACGCTTTTACATTATTTAATAGTTATTTTGAATATATATTTTTATACAGATTCATGGTATTTTATGTGTATTTGTATATATATTTTCATATAAATTTACATTATTTTATGTGTATTTTGTACATATATTTTATTACAAATCTACCTTATTTTATGTTTATTTTGTATGTGTATTTAGTATATATATATATATATATATATATATATATATATATATATATATATATATATATATATATATATATATATTTATCCAAATACACATTCTTTTATTGGTATTTTGTTTATTTATTTTAATTCGAGTTTACATTATTTTATGTGTATTTTGTATACATTTTTTTTATACGTATTTACTTAATTTTATGTGTATTTTGTATATATATTTTTATAGAAATCTACGTTTTTTTTTGTATTCGTATATATATTTTGAAACAAATTTACATTGTTTTATATGTATTTTTGAATATCTCTTTCAATACAAATTTACCTTACTGTATATGCATTTTTGTATATTTATTTCAATACAAATTTAAATATTTTATGTGTATTTTGGTATATATATTTTTATAAAAAATGCGATAATTTTTGGGAATTTTGCATCTTTATTTTCATACAAATTTACATTATTTTATTGATATTCTGTGTATTTATTTTGATACGATTTTACATTATTCTATTTGTTTTTTTGTATATATTTTTTTATACACATTTACATTATTTAATGAGTATCTTGCATATATTTTATACAAATTTACGTTATTTTAAGTGTATTTGTTTATATATTTTCATTCAAATTTACATTATTTGATGTGTATTTTGTATATGTATTTCCATACAAATTTACCTAATTTTATGTGTATTTTGTATATTTCTTTTCAAACAAATTTAAATTATTTTTGTGTATTTTTGTATATAGTTTTATACAAATTTAGGTTATTTTATGTACGCATTTACATTATTTAGTGTGTGTTTTGTATATATATTTTTGTGCTAATTTACTTTATTTTATGTGCATTTTTGTACATATATTTTTATAGAAATTTGCGTTATTTGTATATGTTTTCTCATACAAATTTACATTATTTTATTGCTATTTTGTTTATTTATTTTGATACGAATTACATGATTATATGTGTATTTTGTACATATTTTTTTTACGTATTTACATTACTTAATGTGTATTTTGTTTATATATTTTTAAACAAATCTACGTTATTATATGTATTTGTATAAATATTTTGATGCAGATTTACATTATTTTATGTATTTTGTATGTACATTTCAATTCAAATTTAGCTTATTTTAGCTGTATTTTGTATATATATTTTCATACAAATTTAATAACTTCTGTGTATTTTTGTATATAGTTTTATACAAATTTACGATATTTTATGTGTATTTTGTATATTTATATTTATACAAATACACTTTCTTTTACTAGTATTTTGATTATTTATTTTGAAACGATTTTTATGTGTATTTTGTATTCATTTTTTTATACGTATTTACTTCATTTTATGTGTATTTTCTATATATTTTTATAGAAATCAACGTTATTTTATGTGTATTCGTATATATATTTTGAAACAAATTTACATAGTTTTATATGTATTTTGCATATCTATTTCAATACAAATTTACCTTACAGTATGGGCATTTTTTATATTTATTTTAATACAAATTTTAATATTTTATGTGTATTTTGGTATATATATTTTTATAAAAAATGCGTTATTTTATGGCTATTTTGCATCTTTATTTTCATACAAATTTACATTATTTTATTAATATTCTGTGTATTTATTTTGATACGATGTTACATTATTCTATTTGTGTTTTGAATATATTCTTTTATACATATTTACATTATTTAATTAGTATTTTGTATATATATTTGATTCAAATTTACGTTATTTTAAGTGTATATGTTTATATATTTTCATTCAAACTTCCATTATTTTATGTGTATTTTGTATATGTATTTCAATACAAATTTACCTAATTTTATGTGTATTTTGTATATTTAGTTTCATACAAATTTAAATTATTTTTGTGTATTTTTGTATATAGTTTTATACAAACTTAGGTTATTTTATGAGTATTTTGTATATCTATTTTCATACAAATACACATTCTTTTATTGATATTTTGTTTATTTATTTTGACGAGAATTTAAATTATTTAATGTGTATTTTGTATATGTATTTTTATACGTATTTACATCATTTCATGTGTATTTTGTATATATATTTCTATAGAAATCTACGTTATATTATGTGTATTCGTATATAGATTTTTAAAGAAATTTACACTTTTATGTGTATTTTGCATATTTTTTCAATACAAATTTACCTTATTGTATATGCATTTTGTATATTAATTTTAATACAAATTTAATTATTCTATGTGTATTTTTGTATATGTATTTTTTTAAAATATGCTTTATTTTATGGGTATTTTGCATCTTTATTTTCATACAAATTTACGTTATTTTATTGATATTCTGCTCATTCATTTTGATACGATTTGACATTATTCTATGTGTATTTTGTAAATATTTTTCATACAAATTTACGTTATTTTATGTGTATTTGTTTATATATTTTGACACAAATTTTTAATATTTTATGGGTATTTTGTATATATATTTCAAAAAAAATTTACCTAGTTTTATGTGTATTTTGAATATCTATTTTCATACAAACTCAAATTATTTTTATGTATTTTTGTATATATTTCAATACAAATTTTAGTTATGTTATGTGTATTTTGTAAATCTATTTTCATTCAAATATATATTATTTTATTGGTATTTTCTTGATTTATATTGATACGAATTTACATTATTTTATATGTACTTTTTATATATATTTTTATACGCATTTACATTATTTAATAAGTATTTTGAATATATAATTTTATACAAATTCATGATATTTTATATGTATTTGTATATATATTTTCATATAAATTTACATTATTTTATGTGTATTTTGTACATATATTTCATTACAAATTTACCCTATTTTATGTTTATTTTGTATGTGTATTTTGTACATTTATATTTATACACGTTTACTCATACAAATTTTTATTATTTTATTGGTATTTTGTTTATTTATTTTGATACGAATTACATGATTATATGTGTATTTTGTACACATCTGCTTATACGTATTAACATTATTTAATGTGTATTTTGTTTATATATTTTCATACAAATTTACGTTATTATATGTGTATTTGTATAAATATTTTAATACCAATTTACTTTATTTCATGTATTTTGCATATATATTTCAATTCAAATTTAGCTTATTTTGTGTGTGTTTTGTATATATTTTCATACAAATTTAATTACTTCTGTGTATTTTTGTATATAGTTTTATATAAATTTACGTTATTTTATGTGTATTTTGTATATTTATATTTATACAAATACACATTCTTTTATTGGTATTTTGTTTATTTATTTTGATACGAATTTACATTATTTTATGTGGATTTTGTATATATTTTTTATACGTATTTACTTCATTTTATGTGTATTTTGTATATTTATTTATATTGAAATCTACGTTATTTTATGTGTATTCGTATACATATTTTGAAACAAATTTACATTGCTTTATATGTATTTTGCATATCTATTTCAATAAAAATTTACCTTATTGTACATATAAAACAATGTAAATTTGTTTCAAAATATATGTACGAATACACATAAAATAACGTAGATTTCTATAAAAATATATATACAAAATACACATAAAATTAAGTAAATACGTATAAAAAAATGTAAACAAAATACACATCAAATAATGTAAATTCGAAACAAAATAAATAAACAAAATACCAATAAAAGAATGTGTATTTGTATAAATATAAATGTACAAAATACACATACAAAATAAATAGAAAATAAGGTAAATTTGTAATGAAATATATGTACAAATACACATAAAATAATGTAAATTTATATGAAAATATATATAAAAATACACATAAAATACCATGAATTTGTATAAAATTATATACTCAAAATAAATATTAAATAATGTAAATGCGTATAAAAATATATATAGAAAGTACATATAAAATAATGTAAATTCGTATCAATATCAATCAACAAAATACCAATAAAATAATATATATTTGAATGAAAATAGATTTACAAAATACACATAACCTAACTAAAATTTGTATTGAAATATATACAAAAATACATAAAAATAATTTGAGTTTGAATGAAAATAGATATTCAAAATACACATAAGACTAGGTAAATTTCTTTTGAAATAAATATACAAAATACCCATAAAATATTGCAAATTTGTGTCAAAATATATAAATAAATACACATAAAATAACGTAAATTTGTATGAAAAATATATACAAAATACACATAGAATAATGTCAAATCGTATCAAAATGAATGAGCAGAATATCAATAAAATAACGTAAATTTGTATGAAAATAAAGAAGCAAAATACCCATAAAATAAAGCATATTTTTTTAAAAATACATATAGAAAAATACACATAGAATAATTAAATTTGTATTAAAATTAATATACAAAATGCATATATAATAAATTTACATTTGATTTTGTTAAATGAAATAAATATACAAAATAAACATAAAATAAGGTAAATTTGTAATAAAATATATGTAAGAATACACATAAAATAATATAAATTTGTATGAAAATATATATACAAATACACATAAAATAACATGAATTTGTATAAAATTTGTTTCAAAATATATACGAATACACACAATAAAATAACGTAAATTTTTATGAAAATGTATATATAAAATACTCATAAAATAATTTAAATACGTAGAAAAATATATATACAAAATACACATAAAATAATGTAAATTCGTGAAAAATTAAATACATAAAATTCCAATAAAAGAATGTATATTTGTAGGAAAATATATATACAAAAAACAAATAAAATAACTAAAATTTGTATAAAAATATATACAAAAATACACAAAAATAATTTAAATTTGTTTGAAAATAGATATGCAAAATACACATAAAGTTAGGCAAATTTGTATTGAAATACATATACAAAACTCACATAAAATAATGTAAATTTGTATGAAAATATATAAACATATACATATAAAATAACGTAAATTTGGATAAAATATATATACATAATATACATTAAATATTTTAGATATGTTTAAAAATATATTATATTATATATATTTTTATTGATATTTGCGTTATTTATGTGTATTTTGTATATGTTTTCTCACAGAAATTTACATTATTTTATTGGTATTTTGTCTATTTATTTTGATACGAATTACATGATTATTTGTGTATTTGTACATTTTTTTATACGTATTTACATTATTTAATGTGTATTTTGTTTATATATTTTTATACAAATTTACGTTATTATATGTGTATTTTTATAAGTATTTTGATACAAATTTACATTATTTTATACGAATTTACATTATTTTATGTGTATTTTGTATACATTTTTTTATACGTATTTACTTAATATTATGTGTATTTTGTATATGTATTTTTATAGAAATCTACGTTATTTTATGTGTATTCGTATGTATTTTGAAACAAATTTACATTATTTTATATGTATTTTCCATATCTATTTCAATACAAATTTACCTTATTGTATGTGCATTTTGTATATTTATTTTAATACAAGTTCAAATATTTTATGTGTATTTTGGTATCAATAATTTTATAAAAAAATGCGTTATTTTATAGGTATTTTGCATCTTAATTTTCATTTTATATGTACTTTGTATATATATTTTTATACGCTCTTACATTATTTAATATTTATTTTGAATATATGTTTTTATACAAATTCATTGTATTTTATGTGTATTTGTATATATATTTTCATATAAATTTACATTATTGTATGTGTATTTTGTACATGTATTTTATTATAAATCTACCTTATTTTATGTTTATTTATTACATAATTTTATGTGTATTTTGTACATATATTTCATTACAAATTTACCTTATTTTATGTTTATTTTGTATGTGTATTTTGTACATTTATACGTTTACTCATACAAATTTTTATTATTTTATTGGTATTTTGTTTATTTATTTTGATACGAACTACATGATTATATGTGTATTTTGTACACATTTTTTTATACGTATTAACATTATTTAATGTGTATTTTGTTTATATATTTTCATACAAATTTACGTTATTATATGTGTATTTGTATAAATATTTTGATACTAATTTACTTTATTTCATGTATTTTGTATATATGTTTCAATTCAAATTTAGCTTATTTTGTGTGTGTTTTGTATATATTTTCATACAAATTTAATTACTTCTGTGTATTTTTGTATATAGTTTTATATAAATTTACGTTATTTTATCTGTATTTTGTATATTTATATTTATACAAATACACATTCTTTTATTGGTATTTTGTTTATTTATTTTGATACGAATTTACATTATTTTATGTGTATTTTGTATACATTTTTTATACGTATTTACTTCATTTTATGTGTATTTTGTATATATATTTTTATTGAAATCTACGTTATTTTATGTGTATTCGTATACATATTTTGAAACAAATTTACATTGCTTTATATGTATTTTGCATATCTATTTCAATAAAAATTTACCTTATTGTACATATAAAACAATGTAAATTTGTTTCAAAATATATGTACAAATACACATAAAATAACGTAGATTTCTATAAAAATATATATACAAAATACACATAAAATTAAGTAAATACGTATAAAAAAATGTAAACAAAATACACATCAAATAATGTAAATTCGAAACAAAATAAATAAACAAAATACCAATAAAAGAATGTGTATTTGTATAACTATAAATGTACAAAATACACATACAAAATAAACATAAAATAAGGTAAATTTGTAATGAAATATATGTACAAAATACACATAAAATAATGTAAATTTATATGAAAATATATATAAAAATACACATAAAATACCATGAATTTGTATAAAATTATATACTCAAAATAAATATTAAATAATGTAAATGCGTATAAAAATATATATACAAAGTACATATAAAATAATGTAAATTCGTATCAATATTAATCAACAAAATACCAATAAAATAATATATATTTGAATGAAAATAGATTTACAAAATACACATAACCTAACTAAAATTTGTATTGAAATATATACAAAAATACATAAAAATAATTTGAGTTTGAATGAAAATAGATATTCAAAATACACATAAAACTAGGTAAATTTCTTTTGAAATATATATACAAAATACCCATAAAATATTGTAAATTTGTGTCAAAATATATAAATAAATACACATAAAATAACGTAAATTTGTATGAAAAATATATACAAAATACACATAGAATAATGTCAAATCGTATCAAAATGAATGAGCAGAATATCAAGAAAATAACGTAAATTTGTATAAAAATATATACAAAAATACACAAAAATAATTTAAATTTGTTTGAAAATAGATATGCAAAATACACATAAAGTTAGGCAAATTTGTATTGAAATACATATACAAAACTCACATAAAATAATGTAAATTTGTATGAAAATATATAAACATATACATATAAAATAACGTAAATTTGGATAAAATATATATACTTAATATACATTAAATATTTTAAATATATTTTTATTGATATTTGCGTTATTTATGTGTATTTTGTATATGTTTTCTCATAGAAATTTATATTATTTTATTGGTATTTTGTCTATTTATTTTGATACGAATTACATGATTATTTGTGTATTTTGTACATTTTTTTTATACGTATTTACATTATTTAATGTGTATTTTGTTTATATATTTTTATACTAATTTACGTTATTATATGTGTATTTTTATAAGTATTTTGATACAAATTTACATTATTTTATACGAATTTACATTATTTTATGTGTATTTTGTATACATTTTTTTATACGTATTTACTTAATATTATGTGTATTTTGTATATGTATTTTTATAGAAATCTACGTTATTTTATGTGTATTCGTATGTATATTTTATCTGCATTTTTACATATATTTCATTACAAATTTACCTTATTTTATGTTTATTTTGTATATTTATTTCATTCAATTTTAAACTATTTAATGTGTATATTTGTATTTGTATTTAGGTTATTTTATGTGTGTTTTCTATATATATTTTCATCCAAAATTACATTATTTTATTGTTATTTTCTTAATTTAACTCGATACGAATTTAGATTATTTCATAGGTATTTTGTATACATATTTTTATACTCATTTACATTATCTAATGTGTGTTTTGTATATATTTTTTTATGCAAACTAATTTTATGTGCATTTTTGTACATATATTTTTATAGAAACTTAAAACGTTATTTTATGTGTATTTTGTATATGTTTTCTCATACAAATTTACATTATTTAATTAGTTTTTTGTTTATTTATTTTGATACGAATGACTTGAATATTCGTGTATTTTGTAAATATTTTTTTATACGTATTTACATTACTTAATGTGTATTTTGTTTATAAATTTTTTTTACAAATTTACGTTATTATATGTGTATTTGTTAAAAATATTTTGAAACGAATTTACTTTATTTTATGTATTTTGTATATATATTTCAATTCAAATTTAGCTTATTTTGTGTGTATTTTGTATATCTATTTTCATGCAAATTTAATTACTTCTGTGTATTTTTGTATATAGTTTTATACAAATTTACGTTATTTTATGTGCATTTTGTATATTTATATTTATACAAATACACATTCTCTTATTGGTATTTTGTTTATTTATATATACATTATTTTATGTGTATTTTGTATACATTTTTGATTCGTATTTACTTAATTTTTTGTGTATTTTGAATATATATATCTATAGAAATCTACGTTATCTTATGTGTATTCGTATATACATTTTGAAACAAATTTACATTGTTTTATATGTTTTTTGCATATCTATTTCAATACAAATTTACGTTATCGTATGTGCATTTTGTATATTTATTTTAATAGAAATTCAAATATTTTATGTGTATTTTGGTATATATAATTTTATAAAAAATGCGTTATTTTATAGGTATTTTGCATCTTAGTTTTCATACAAATGTACATTATTTTATTAATTTTCTGTGTATATATTTTGACACGATTTTATAATATACTATTTGTGTTTTGTATATATTTTTTTATACATATTTTCATTATTTAATGTGTATTTTTTATATATATTTTATACAAATTAACGTCATTTTAAGTGTATTTGTTTATATAATTTCATTCAAATTTACATTATTTTAAGTGTATTTTGTATATGTATTTCAATACAAATTTACATAATTTTATGTGTATTTTGTATATTTATTTTCATACAAATTTAAATTATTTTTGTGTTTTTTTGTATATACATATAGCGTAAATTTCTATGAAAATATATATTCAAAATACATATAAAATTATGTAAATATGTATAAAAATATATATATCAAATACACCTAAAAAAACGAAAATTCGTATCAAAATAAATAAACAAAATTCCGATAAAAGAACGTATATTTGTAGGAAAATAAATATACAAAATACACATAAGATTACGAAAATTTGAATAAAAATATATACAAAAAAACAAAAAAATGAATTTCAATTTGTATGAAAATAGATATACAAAATACACATATAATTAGTTAAATTTGTATTTAAATATATGTACAAAATACACAAAATAATGTAAATTTGTATGAAATGAAAACAAATTCACATAAAATAACGTACATTTGTATAAAATAGATATACAAAATATACATAGAATAATGTAAAATCGTATCAAAATAAATACACAGAATATCAATAAAATAATGTAGTTTTGTATGAAAATAAAGATGCAAAATACCCATAAAATAAAGCATATTTTTTTTAAAATACATATACAAGAATACACATAGAATGTATTAAAATTAATATACAAAATGCACGTACAATAAGGTAAATTTGTATTGAAAAAATAAACAAAATGCACATAAAACAATGTATATTTGTTTCAAAATATATATACGAATACACATAAAATAACGTATATTTCTATAGAAATATATATATATATATATATACAAAATACACATGAAATGACGTAAATACGTATAAAAATATATATACACAATACACATTAAATAATGTAAATTCGCATAAAAAAAAATAAAAAAAATATCAATAAAAGAATGTGTATTTGTATGAAAATAGATCTACAAAATACACATAAAATGTTGTAAATTTGTATAAAACTCTATTAAAAAAATACACAAAAATAATTTAAATTTGTATAAAAATATATATACAAAATACACATAAAACTAGTTAAATTTCTATTGAAATACATATACAAAATACACAAAAAATAATGTAAATTTGAATGAAAATATATAAACAAATACACTTAAAATAACGTAAATTTGTGTGAAATATATATAGAAAATACACATTAAATAATGTAAATATGTATAAAAAAAATATATACAAAGCACAAATAGAATAATGTAAAATAGTATCAAAATAAATACACAGAATATTAATAAAATAATGTAAATTTGTATGAAAATAAAGATGCAAAATACCCATAAAACAACGCATTTTTTTATGAAAATATATATACCAAAATACACAAAAAAATATATAAATTTGTATTAATATAAATATACAAAATGCTCATTTAATAAGGTAAACTTGTATTGAAATAGATATGAAAAATACATATAAAACAATGTAAATTTGTTTCAAAATATATATACGAATACACATAAAATAACGTAGATTTCTATAAAAATATATATAAAAAATACACATAAAATGAAGTAAATACGTATAAGAAAATGTATACAAAATACACATAAAATAATGTAAATTCGTATCAAAATAAATAAACTAAATGCCAATAAAAGAATGTTTACTTGTATAAATATAAATATACAAAATACACATAAAATAACGTCAAATTGTATAAAACTATATACAAAAATAAACAAAAATAATTAAATTTGTATGAAAATAGATATACAAAAGACACATAAAATAAGCTAAATTTGAATTGAAATAAATATAGAAAATACATAAAATAATGTAAATTTGAATCAAAATATATATTCAAATACACATATATTAAAATTAATATACAAAATGCATATATAATAAGGTAAATTTGTATTGAAAAAATATGCAATATACACGTTTACTCATAAAAATTTATATTATTTTATTGGTATTTTGATTATTTATTTTGATAGGAATTACATGATTATATGTGTATTTTGTACATATTTTTTTAATCGTATTTACATTATTTAATGTTTATTTTGTTTATATATTTTCAAACAAATTTACCTTATTATGTGAGTATTTGTATAAATATTTTGATCCAAATTTACTTTATTTCATGTATTTTGTATATATATTTCAATTAAAATTTAGCTTATTTCGTGTGTATTTTGTATATATTTTCATACAAATTTAATTATTTCTGTGTATTTTTGTATATAGTTTTATATAAATTTACGTTATTTTATGTGTATTTTGTATATTTATATTTATACAAATACACATTCTTTTATTGCTATTTTGTTTATTTATTTTGATACGAATTTACATTATTTTATGTGTATTTTGTATACATTTTTTATACGTATTTACTTAATTTTATGTGTATTTTGTATATATATTTTTATAGAAATCTACGTTATTATATGTGTATTCGTATATATATTTTGAAACAAATTTACATTGTTTTATATGTATTTTGCATATCTATTTCAATACAAATTTACCTTATTGTATGTGTTTTTTGTATATTTATTTTAATACAAGTTTAATTTTTTGATGTGTATTTTGGTATATATATTTTTATAAATAAAAAAAATGCGTTATTTTATGGGTATTTTGCTTCTTTATTTTCATACAAATTTACATTATTTTATTAATATTCTGTGTATTTATTTTGATACGATTTTACATTATTCTATTTGTGTTTTGTACATATTTTTTTTATACAAATTTACGTTATTTTAAGTGTATTTGTGTATGTATTTTCATTCAAATTTACATTATTTTATGTGTATTTTGTGTATGTATTTCAATACAAATTTACCTAATTTTATGTGTATTTTGTATATTTATTTTCATACAAATTTAAAATATTTTTGTGTATTTTTGTATATAGTTTGATACAAATTTAGGTTATTTTATGTGTATTTTGTATATCTATTTTCATAAAAACACACATTCTTTTATTGATATTTTGTTTATTTATTTTGACGCGAATTTTATGTGAATTTGTTTTCATTTCATACAAATTTACATTATTTTAATGTGTATTTTGTACATGTATTTAAATACAAATTTAACTAATTATATGTGTTTTTTGTATATCTATTTTCATACAAATTGAAATTTATTTTTTTGTTTTTTTGTATATATTTTTATTCAAATTTTCGTAATCTTATAAAAATATATATACCAAAATACACATAAATATTTAAATTTGCATTGAAATAAATATACAAAATGCACATACAATAAGGTAAATTTGTATTGAAAGAGATATGCAAAAATACATATAAAACAATGTAAATTTGTTTCAAAATATATATACGAATACAAATAAAAAAACGTAGATATCTATAAAAATATATATACAAAATACACATAAAATTAAGTAAATACGTATAAAAAAATGTATACAAAATACACATAAAATAATGTAAACTCGAATTAAAATAAATAAACAAAATACCAATAAAAGAATGTGTATTTGGATAAATATAAATATACAAAATACACATACAAAATAAACATAAAATAAGGTAGATTTGTAAAAAAATATATGTACAAAATACACATAAAATAATGTAAATTTATATAAAAATATATATACAAATACACATAAAATACCATGAATTTGTATAAAAATATATATTCAAAATAAATATTAAATAATGTAGAAGCGTATAAAAATATATATACAAATACAGATACAAAAATACACATCGAATAATTAAATTTGTATTAAAATTAATATACAAAATGCGTATATAATAAAGTAAATTTGTATTGAAAAAATATGCAACATACACGTTTACTCATTCAAATTTATATTATTTTATTGGTATTTTGTTTATTTATTTTAATACGAATTACATGATTATATGTGTATTTTGTACATATTTTTTATACGTATTTACATTATTTAATGTGTATTTTGTTTATATATTTTCATACAAATTTACGTTATTATATGTGTATTTGTATAAATATTTTGATACAAATTTACTTTATTTCATGTATTTTGTATATATATTTCAATTCAAATTTAGCTTATTTTGTGTGTATTTTGTATATATTTTCATACAAATTTAATTACTTCTGTGTATTTTTGTATATAGTTTTATATAAATTTACGTTATTTTATGTGTATTTTGTATATTTATATTTATACAAATACACATTCTTTTATTGGTATTTTGTTTATTTATTTTGATACGAATTTACATTATTTTATGTGTTTTTTGTATACATTTTTTTATACGTATTTACTTCATTTTATGTGTATTTTGGATATATATTTTTATAGAAATCTACGTTATTTTATGTGTATTCGTATATATATTTTGAAACAAATTTACATTGTTTTATATGTATTTTGCATATCTATTTCAATACAAATTCACCTTATTGTATGTGTTTTTTGAATATTTATTTTAACACAAATTTAATTTTTTGATGTGTATTTTGGTATATATATTTTTATAAATAAAAAAAAATCGTTATTTTATGGGTATTTTGCTTCTTTATTTTCATGCAAATTTACATTATTTTATTAATATTCTGTGTATTTATTTTGATACGATTTTACATTATTCAATTTGTGTTTTGTACATATTTTTTTTATACAAATTTACGTTATTTTAAGTGTATTTGTGTATGTATTTTCATTCAAATTTACATTATTTTATGTGTATTTTGTGTATGTATTTCAATACAAATTTACCTAATTTTATGTGTATTTTGTATATTTATTTTCATGCAAATTTAAAATATTTTAGTGTATTTTTGTATATAGTTTGATACAAATTTAGGTTATTTTATGTGTATTTTGTATATCTATTTTCATACAAATACACATTCTTTTATTGATATTTTGTTTATTTATTTTGACGCGAATTTTATGTGAATTTGTTTTCATTTCATACAAATTTACATTATTTTATGTGTTTTTTGTACATGTATTTAAATATAAATTTAACTAATTATATGTGTATTTTGTATATCTATTTTCATACAAATTGAAATTTTGTTTTTTGTTTTTTTGTATATATTTTTATTAAAATTTTCGTAATCTTATAAAAATATATATACCAAAATACACATAAAATATTTAAATTTGCATTGAAATAAATATACAAAATGCACATACAATAAGGTAAATTTGTATTGAAAGAGATATGCAAAAATTCATTTAAAACAATGTAAATTTGTTTCAAAATATATATACGAATACAAATAAAAAAACGTAGATTTCTATAAAAATATATATACAAAATACACTTAAAATTAAGTAAATACGTATAAAAAAATGTATACAAAATACACATAAAATAATGTAAATTCGAATTAAAATAAAAAACAAAATACCAATAAAAGAATGTGTATTTGGATAAATATAAATATACAAAATACACATACAAAATAAACATAAAATAAGGTAGATTTGTAAAAAAATATATGTACAAAATACACATAAAATAATGTAAATTTATATAAAAATATATAAATACACATAAAATACCATGAATTTGTATAAAAATATATATTCAAAATAAATATTAAATAATGTAAAAGCGTATAATAATATATATATACAAAGTACATATAAAATAATGTAAATTCGTATCAATATAAATCAACAAAACGCCAATAAAATAATATATATTTGAATGAAAATAAATTTACAAAATACACATAACATAACTAAAATTTGTATTAAAATATATACAAAAATACATAGAAATAATTTGAGTTTGTATGAAAATAGATATACAAAATACACATAAAACTAAGTAAATTTCTTTTGAAATGTATATACAAAATACCCATCAAATATTGTAAATTTGTGTCAAAATATATAAACAAATACACATAAAATAACGTAATTTTGTATGAAAAATATATACAAAATACACATAGAATAATGTCAATTCGTATCAAAATGAATGAGCAGAATATCAATAAAATAATGTAAATTTGTATGAAAATAAAGATGCAAAATACCCAAAAAATAAAGCATATGTTTATAAAAATACAGATACAAAAATACACATCGAATAATTAAATTTGTATTAAAATTAATATACTAAATGAGTATATAATAAGGTAAATTTGTATTGAAAAAATATGCAACATACACGTTTACTCATACAAATTTATATTATTGTATTGGTATTTTGTTTATTTATTTTGATACGAATTACATGATTATATGTGTATTTTGTACATATTTTTAAACATAAAATAACGTAAATTTGTATGAAAAATATATACAAAATACACATAGAATAATGTCAATTCGAATCAAAATGAATGAGCAGAATATCAATAAAATAATGTAAATTTGTATGAAAATAAAGATGCAAAATACCCAAAAAATAAAGCATATGTTTATAAAAATACAGATACAAAAATACACATCGAATAATTAAATTTGTATTAAAATTAATATACAAAATGCATATATAATAAGGTAAATTTGTATTGAAAAAATATGCAACATACACGTTTACTCATACAAATTTATATTATTTTATTGGTATTTTGTTTATTTATTTTGATACGAATTACATGATTATATGTGTATTTTGTACATATTTTTTTATACGTATTTACATTATTTAATGTGTATTTTGTTTATATATTTTCATTCAAATTTACATTATTATATGTGTATTTGTATAAATATTTTGATACAAATTTACTTTATTTCATGTATTTTGTATATATATTTCAATTCAAATTTAGCTTATTTCGTGTGTATTTTGTATATATTTTCATACAAATTTAATTACTTCTGTGTATTTTTGTATATAATGTTATATAAATTTACGTTATTTTATGTGTATTTTGTATATTTATATTCATACAAATACACATTCTTTTATTGGTATTTTGTTTATTTATTTTGATACGAATTTACATTATTTTATGTGTATTTTGTATACATTTTTTTATACGTATTTACTTCATTTTATGTGTATTTTGTATATATATTTTTATAGAAATCTACGTTATTTTATGTGTATTCGTATATATATTTTGAAACAAATCTACATTGTTTTATATGTATTTTGCATATCTATTTCAATACAAATTTACCTTATTGTATGTGTTTTTTGTATATTTATTTAATACAAATTAAATTTTTTGATGTGTATTTTGGTATATATATTTTTATAAATAAAAAAAATGCGTTATTTTATGGGTATTTTGCTTCTTTATTTTCATACAAATTTACATTATTTTATTAATATTCTGTGTATTTATTTTGATACGATTTTACATTATTCTATTTGTGTTTTGTTCATATTTTTTTATTCAAATTTACGTTATTTTAAGTGTATTTGTTTATGTATTTTCATTCAAATTTACATTATTTTATGTGTATTTTGTGTATGTATTTCAATACAAATTTACCTAATTTTATGTTTATTTTGTATATTTATTTTCATACAAATTTAAAATATTTTTGTGTATTTTTGTATATAGTTTGATACAAATTTAGGTTATTTTATGTGTATTTTGTATATCTATTTTCATACAAATACTCATTCTTTTATTGATATTTTGTTTATTTATTTTGACGCGAATTTACATTATTTAATGTGTATTTTGTATATATATTTTTATACGTATTTACATCATTTCATGTGTATTTTGTTTAGTTTTAAACAAATTTATATTATTAAATGTGTATTTTGTATATATATATTTATACAAATACACATTCTTTTATTGGTATTTTGTTTATTTATTTTGATACTAATTTACATTATTTTATGTGTATTTTGTATACATTTTTTATACGTATTTACTTAATTTTATGTGTATTTTGTATATATATTTTTATAGAAATCTACCTTATTTCATGTGTATTCGTATATATATTTTGAAACAAATTTACATTGTTTATATGTATTTTGCATATCTATTTTTGTGTATTCTGTATTTATTTTTGTTATACATAGAATAATGTAAAATCGTATCAAAATAAGTACACAGAATATCAATAAAATAATTTAAATTTGTATGAAAATAAAGATGCAAAATACCCATAAGATAAAGCATATTTTTATAAAAATACATATACAAAAATACACATAGAATAATTAAATTTGTATTAAAATTAATATACAAAATGCACACATGCAATAAGGTAAATTTGTATTGAAAAAAACGCAAAACACAAATAAAACAGTGTAAATTTGTGTCAAAATATATATACGAATACACATAAAATAACGTAGATTTCTATTGAAATATATATACAAAATACACATGAAATTATGTAAAAACGTATAAAAATATATATATAAAATACATATTAAGTAATGTAAATTCGTGACAAAATAAATAAACAAAATATCATGAAAAGAATGTGTATTTGTATGAAAATAAATAATAGATAATAAATTTGTATGTAATATATATGCAAGATACATTTAAATAATGTAAATATGTATAAAAAAAATATATACAAAAAACAAATAGAATAATGTAAAATCGTATCAAAATAAATACACCGAATATTAATAAAATAATGTAAATTTGTATGAAAATAAAGATGCAAAATTCCCATCAAATAGCGCATTTCTTATAAAAAAAATATATATACCAAAATACACATAAAATATTTAAATTTGTATTGAAATAAATATACAAAATGCACATACAATAAGGTAAACTTCAATTGAGAGATATGCAAAAATACATATAAAACAATGTAAATTTGTTTCAAAATATATATACGAATACACATAAAATAACGTAGATTTCTAAAAAAATATATTTACAAAATACACATAAAATTAAGTAAATACGTATAAAAAAATGTAAACAAAATACATCTAAAATAATGTAAATTCGAAACAAAATAAATAAACAAAATACCAATAAAAGAATGTATATCTATTTATTTTAATACAAAATCAAATATTTTATGTTTTTTCGTATATATTTTTATAAAAAATGCGTTATTTTATGGGTATTTTGTATCTTAATTTTCATACAAATTTACATTATTTTATTAATATTTTCTGTATTTATTTTGATACGATTTTACATTATTTTATTTATGTTTTGTATATATATTTTTATACATATTTACATTATTTAATGTGTTTTTTGTATATATATTTGATACATATTTACGTTATTTTAAGTTATTTTATGTGTATTTGTTGATATATTTTGACACAAATTTACAATATTTAATAGGAATTTTGTATATATATTTCAAAAGAAATTTACCTAGTTTTATATGTATTTTGAATATCTATTTTCATACAAACTCAAATTATTTTTATGTATTTTTGTATTTTAGTCATGTTATGTGTATTTTGTAAATCTATTTTCATTCAAATATATATTATTTTATTGGTATTTTGTTGATTTATATTGATACGAATTTACATTATTTTATATGTACTTTGTATATATATTTTTATATGCATTTACATTATTTAATATTTATTTTGAATATATAATTTTATACAAATTCATGGTATTTTATGTGTATTTGTATATATATTTTCATATAAATTTACATTATTTTATGTGTATTTTATACATATATTTCATTACAAATTTACCTTATCTTATGTTTATTTTGTATGTGTATTTTGTACATTTATATTTATACAAATACACATTCTTTTATTGGTATTTTGTTTATTTATTTTGTTTCGAATTTACATTATTTTATGTGTATTTTGTTTACATTTTTTTATACGTATCTACTTATTTTTATGTGTATTTTGTATATATATATTTTTATAGAAATCTACGTTATTTTATGTGTATTCGTATATATATTTTGAAACAAATTTACATTGTTTTATATGTATTTTTGCATATCTCTTTCAATAGAAGTTTACCTTATTGTATGTGCATTTTGTATATTTATTTCAATACAAATTTAAATATTTTATGTGTATACATGTATAAAAAATACATAAAATAATGTAGATTTGTATGAAATGAAAACAAATACATTTTATATAAAATATATATACAAAATACACATAGAATAATGTAAAATCATATTAAAATAAATACACAGAATATCAATAAAATAATGTAAATTTGTATGAAAATAAAGATGCAAAATACCCATAAAATAAAGCATATTTTTATAAAAATACATATACAAAAATACACATAGATTAATCAAATTTGTATTAAAATTAATATACAAAATGCGCATACAAAAATATAAATTTGTATTGAAAAAATATGCAAAATACACATAAAACAATGTAAATTTGTTTCAAAATATATATACGAATACACATAAAGTAACGCTGATTTCTATAGTAATATATATACAAAATACACTTGAAATAATGTAAATACGTATAAAAATATATATACAAAATACACATTAAATAATGTTAATTCGTGTCAAAATAAATAAACAAAATATCATGAAAAGAATGTGTATTTGTATGAAAATAGATATACAAAATACACATAAAATAACCTAACTTTGTATAAATCTATAAACAAAAATACACAAAAATAATTTAAACTTGTATGAAAATAAATATACAAAAAATATATAAAATTAGGTAAATTTGTATTGAAATACATATACAAAATACACATAAAATAATGTAAATTTGAATGAAAATATATAAACATATAGACTTAAAATAACGTAAATTTGTATCAAATATATATACAAAAAACACATTAAATAATGTAAATATGTATAAAAAAATATATACAAAACACAAATAAAATAATGTAAGATCGTATCAAAATAAATACAGAAAATATTAATAAAATAATGTAAATTTGTATGAAAATTAAGATGCAAAATACCCATAAAATAACGCATTTTTTATAAAAATATATATACAAAAAAACATAAAATATTTGATTTTGTATTAAAATAAAAAGATATACAAATACACATAAAATAAGCTAAATTAAATGAAAAATATATACAAAATACACATAGAATAATGTAAAATCGTATCAAAATAAATACACAGCATATCAATAAAATGATGTAATTTTGTATGAAAATAAAGATGCAAAATACTCATAAAATAAAGCATATTTTTTAAAAAATACATATACAAAAATACACATAGAATAATTAAATTTGTGTTAAAATTAATATACAAAATGCACGTACAATAAGGTAAATTTGTATTGAAAAAATATACAAAATGCACATTAAAGCGTAAATTTGTTTAAAAATCTATATACGAATACACATAAAATAACGTAGATTCAATTTGTATGAAAATAAATATACAAAATACACATGTATTTTGTATATCTATTTTCACACAAATTTAATTACTTTTGTGTATTTTTGCATATAGTTTTATATAAATTTACGTTATTTTATTTGTATTTTGTATATTTATATATATACAATACACATTCTTTTATTAGTATTTTGTTTATTTATTTTGATACGAGTTTACATTATTTTATGTGTATTTTGTATACCTTTTTTTATACGTATTTACTTCATTTTATGTGTATTTTGTATATTTATTTTCATAGAAATCTACGTTATTTTATGTGTATTCGTATATATATTTTTTAAAAAAATTTACATGGTTTTATATGTATTTTGCATATCTATTTCAATACAAATTTACCTTATTGTATGTGCATTTTGTATATTTATTTTAATACAAATTCAAATATTTTATGTGTGTCTTGGTATAAATATTTTTTTTTAAAAATGCGTTATTTTATGGGTATTTTCCATCTTAATTTTCATACAAATTTACATTATTTTATTAATATTCTGTGTATTTATTTTGATACGATTTTATATTATTCTATTTGTGTTTTGTATATATTCTTTTACACATATTTACATTATTTAATATGTATTTTTTATATATATTTTATACAAATTTACGTTATTTTAAGTGTATTTGTTAATATATTTTCATTCAAATTTACATTATTTTATGTGTATTTTGTAAATGTATTTCAATACAAATTTACCTAATTTTATGTGTATTTTGTATATTTATTTTCATACAAATTAAAATTATTTTTGAGTATTTTTGTATATAGTTTTATACAAATTTAGGTCATTTTATGTGTACATAATATATCTATTTCCATACAAATACACATTCTTTTATTGATATTTTGTTTATTTACTTTGACGCGAATTTACATTATTTAATGTGTATTTTATATATATATATATATATATATATATATATATATATATATATATATATATATATATATATATATATATATATATATATATATATATATATATATATATATATATATATATATATATATATATATATATATATATATATATATATATATATATATATATATATATATATATATATATATATATATATATATATATATATATATATATATAAATCTACGTTGATTTATGAGTATTCGTATATAGATTTTGAAATAAATTTATACTGTTTTATGTGTATTTTGCATATTTTCAATACAAATTTACCTTATATATATGCATTTTGTATATTAATTTTAATACAAATTTAATTATGCTATGTGTATTTTGTATATGTATTTTATAAAAATATGCTCTATTTTATGGGTATTTTGAATTTTATTTTCATACAAATTTACATTATTTTATTTATATTCTGTTTTTTTTTTAAACAATTTTACATTATTCTATGTGTATTTTGTATATCTATTTTTATACGTATTTACTTAATTTTATGTGTATATTGTATATATATTTTTATAGAAATCTACGTTATTTTATGTGTATTCGTATATATATTTTGAAACAAATGTACAGTGTTTTATATGTATTTTTGCATATCTCTTTCAATACAAATTTACCTTATTGTATGTGCATTTTGTATATTTATTTCAATACAAATTTAAATATTTTATGTGTATTTTGGTATATATATTTTTATAAGAAATGCGCTATTTGATGGGAATTTTGCATCTTTATTTTCATACAAATTTACATTATTTTATTAATATTCGGTGTATTTATTTTGATACGATTTCACATTATTCTATTTGTTTTTTGTATATATTTTTTTTATACATATTTACATTATTTAATGTGTATCTTGCATCTTTTATCGTAATTTTGTTTATTTATTTTTATACGAATTTACATTATTTTAGGTGTATTTGATATGTATATTTTTATACTTATTTATATCATTTTATTTTTGTTTTGAATATATATTTTCATAGAAATTTACTCTATTTTATAGGTATTCGTATATATATTTTGATACAAATTTACATTATTTATGTTTATTTTGCATATCTATTTCAATACAAATTTACCATATTATATGTGTATTTTTTATATTTATTTTAATACAAATTTAATTATTTTATGTGTATTTTTGTAAAAATATGCGTTATTATTTGGGTATTTTGCATCTTTATTTTCATACAAATTTACATTATATTATTGATATTCTGTTTATTTATTTTGATACGATTTTACATTATTCTATGTGTATTTTGTATATATATTTTTATACACATTTACATTATTTAATGTATATTTTGTATATATATTTTATATAAATTTACGCTATTTTATGTGTATTTGTTTATATATTTTCATACAAATTTACAATAAATACAGATAAAATAAACTAAATTTGAATTGAAATGTATATACAAAATACATAAAATAATGTAAATTTGTATCAAAATATTTATAAAAATACATATAATAACGTAAATTTGTTTAAAAATATATAAACAAAATACACATTAAGTAATGTAAATACGTATAAAAAAATGTACAAAATACACATATAATCATGTAATTCGTATCAAACTAAATAAACAAAATAGCAATAAAATAATGTAAATTTGTATGAGAAAACATATACAAATACATATAAAATAACGCTAATTTCTATAAAAATATATGTCCAAAAATGAACGTAAAATAAATTAACTTTGGATAAAAATATATATACAAAACACACATTAAATAATGTAAATGCGTACATAAAATAACCTAAATTTGTATAAAACTATATACAAAAATACACAAAAATAATTAAAATTTGTATGAAAAGAAATATACAAAATACACATAAAATTAGGTTAATTTCTATTGAAATACATATACAAAATACACATAAAATAATGTAAATTTGAAAGAAAATATATAAACAAATACACATATAATAACGTAAATTTGTATGAAATATATATACAAAACACACATTAAATAATGTAAATATGTATGAAAAAATATATACAAAACACAAATAGAATAATGTAAAATCGTATCAAAATATATACACAGAATATTAATAAAATAATGTAAATTTGTATGAAAATTAAGATGCAAAATACCTATAAAATAACGCATTTTTTATAAAATTATTGATACCAAAATACACATAAAATATTTGAATTTGTATCAAAATAAATATACAAAATGCTTTAAATAAGGTAAATTTGTATTGAAATAGATATGCAAAATACATATAAAATAATGTAAATTTGTTTCAAAATATATATGCGAATACACATAAAATAACGTAGATTTCTATAAAAATACATATACAAAATAACCATAAAATTAAGTAAATACGTATAAAAAAATGTATACAAAATACACATAAAATAATGTAAATTCGTATAAATATAAATAAACAATATAGCAATAAAAGAATGTGTATTTGTATAAATATAAATATACAAAATGCACATAAAATAACGTAAATTTATATAAAACTATATACATAAAATAACGCAAATTTCTATAAAAATATATGTACAAAAATGAACATAAAATAAATTTGCATAAAAATATATATACAAAACACACATTAGATAATGTAAATGAGTATAAAAATATGTATACAAAATACCTATGAAATAATCTAAATTCGTATCGAATTAAATTAAGAAAATACCAATATAATTATGTAATTTTGGATGAAAATATATATACAAAATACATATAAAATAACCTAAATACAAATACAAATATACACATAAAATAATTTAAAATTGAATGAAATAAATATACAAAATAAACATAAAATAAGGTAAATTTGTAATGAAATATATGAAAAAATACACATAAAATAATATAAATTTGTATGAAAATATATATACAAATACACATTAAATAACATGAATTTGTATAAAATTTGTATCAAAATATATACGAATACACACAATAAAATAACGTAATTTTTTTATGAAAATTTATATACAAAATACACATAAAATAATGTAAATTTGTATAAAAATATATAAACAAATACACATAAAATAATGTAAATTTGGATAAAATATATATACAAAATAAACCTTAAATAATGTAAATATGTATAAAAAATATATACAAAATACACATAGAATAATGTTAAATCGTATCAAAATAAATAAAGAGAATATCAATAAAATAATGTAAATTTGTATGAAAATAAAGCTGCAAAATATCCATATAATAACGCATATTTGCATAAAAATATATATACAAAAATACATATAAAATAATTAAATTTGTATTAAAATAAATATACAAAATGCACGTACAATAAAGAAAATTTGTATTGAAATAGATATGCAAAATACACATCAATAATGTAAATTTGTATCAAAATATATATACGAATACTCATAAAATAGAGTAAATTTCTATGAAAATATACATACAAAATAGATATACAAAATACACATATAACTAGTTAAATTTGTATTTAAATACATGTACAAAAAACACATAAAATAATGTAGATTTGTATGAAATGAAAACAAATACATTTTATATAAAATATATATATACAAAATACACATAGAATAATGTAAAATCATACCAAATAAATACACAGAATATCAATAAAATAATGTAAATTTGTATGAAAATAAAGATGCAAAATACCCATAAAATAAAGCATATTTTTATAAAAATATATACACAAAAATACACATAGATTAATCAAATTTGTATTAAAATTAATATACAAAATGCACATACATTAATGTAAATTTGTATTGAAAAAATATGCAAAATACACATAAAACAATGTAAATTTGTTTCAAAATATATATACGAATACTCATAAAATAACGTAGATTTCTATAGAAATATATTTTCAAAATACACATGAAATAATGTAAATACGTATAAAAATATATACAAAATACACATAAAATAATGTTAATTCGTGTCAAAATAAATAAAAAAAATATCATGAAAAGAATGTGTATTTGTATGAAAATAGATATACAAAATACACATAAAATAACCTAAATTTGTATAAAACTATATACAAAAATAAACAAAAATAATTTAAACTTGTATGAAAATAAATATACAAAAAACATAAAATTAGGTAAATTTGTATTGAAATACATATACAAAATTTCACATAAAATAATGTAAATTTGAATGAAAATATATAAACATATAGAATTAAAATAACGTAAATTTGTATCAAATAAATATACAAAAAACACATTAAATAATGTAAATATGTATAAAAAAATATATACAAAACACAAATAAAATAATACAGAAAATATTAATAAAATAATGTAAATTTATATGAAAATTAAGATGCAAAATACCCATAAAATAACGCATTTTTTATAAAAATATATATACGAAAAAACATAAAATATTTGATTTTGTATTAAAATAAATAGATATACAAAATACACATAAAATAAGCTAAATTTGAATTGAAATATATATACAAAATACATAAAATAATGTAAATTTGTATCAAAATACCTATACAAATACATATATAATAACGTAAATTTGTATAAAAATATATAAACAAAATACACATTAAATAATGTAAATACGTATAAAAAAAATGTAAAAAATACACAAATAATCATGTAATACGTATCAAAATAAATAGACAAAATACCAATAAAATAATGTAAATTTCTATGAGAAAACATATACAAAATACACATAAATAACGCAAATATCAATAAAAATATATAATATAATATATTTTTATACATATTTAAAATATTTAATGTATATTTTGTATATATATATTTTATCCAAATTTACGTGATTTTATATGTATTTGTTTATATATTTTCATACAAATTTACATTATTTTATGTGAGTTTTGTATATGTATTTCAATACAAATTTGCCTAACTTTATATGTATTTTGCATATCTATTTTCAAACAAATTTAAATTATTTTTGTGTATTTTTGTATATATTTTTTTACAAATTTTAGTTATTTTATTTGTTTTTTGTATATATATTTTCCTACAAATATACATTCTTTTATTGGAATCTTGTGTATTTAATTTTTTACGAATTTACATTATTTTATGTGTATTTTGTATATATATTTTTCTACGTATTTAAACTATTTTATGTGTATTTTATATATACATTTTCATAAAAATTTACGTTATTTTATTGTGTATTCGTATATATTTTGAAACATTTTATACAAATTCATGTTATTTTATGTGTATTTGTATATATATTTTCATACAAATTTATATTATTTTATGTGTATTCTTACATATATTTTATTACAAATTTACCTTATTTTATGTTTATTTTGTATATTTATTTCATTCAATTTTAAATTATTTAATGTGTATATTTGTATTTGTATTTAGGTTATTTTATGTGTGTTTTCTATATATATTTTCATCCAAAATTACATTATTTTATTGTTATTTTCTTAATTTAACTCGATACGAATTTAGATTATTGCATAGGTATTTTGTATACATATTTTTATACTCATTTACATTATCTAATGTGTGTTTTGTATATATTTTTTTATGCAAACTAATTTTATGTGCATTTTTGTACATATATTTTTATAGAAACTTAAAATGTTATTTTATGTGTATTTTGTATATGTTTTCTCATACAAATTTACATTATTTAATTAGTTTTTTGTTTATTTATTTTGATACGAATGACTTAATTATTGGTGTATTTTGTAAATATTTTTTTTATACGTATTTACATTACTTAATGTGTATTTTGTTTATAATTTTTTTTTACAAATTTACGTTATTATATGTGTATTTGTTAAAAATATTTTGAAACGAATTTACTTTATTTTATGTATTTTGTATGTATATTTCAATTCAAATTTAGCTTATTTTGTGTGTATTTTGTATATCTATTTTCATGCAAATTTAATTACTTCTCTGTATTTTTGTATATAGTTTTATACAAATTTACGTTATTTTATGTGCATTTTGTATATTTATATTTATACAAATACACATTCTCCTATTGGTATTTTGTTTATTTATATTTATACGAATTTACATTATTTTATGTGTATTTTGTATACATTTTTGATTCGTATTTACTTAATTTTATTTGTATTTTGTATATATATATTTATAGAAATCTACGTTATTTTATGTGTATTCGTATATATATTTTGAAACAAATTTACATTGTTTTATATGTTTTTTGCATATCTATTTCAATACAAATTTACCTTATTGTATGTGCATTTTGTATATTTATTTTAATACAAATTCAAATATTTTATGTGTATTTTGGTATATATAATTTTATAAAAAATGCGTTATTTTTTAGGTATTTTGCATCTTAGTTTTCATACAAATGTACATTATTTTATTAATATTCTGTGTATATATTTTGATACGATTTTATATTATACTATTTGTGTTTTGTATATATTTTTTATACATATTTTCATTATTTAATGTGTATTTTTTATATATATTTTATACAAATTAACGTCATTTTAAGTGTATTTGTTTATATAATTTCATTCAAATTTACATTATTTTAAGTGTATTTTGTATATGTATTTCAATACAAATTTACCTAATTTTATGTGTAGTTTGTATACAAATTCAAATTATTTTTGTGTTTTTTGTATATACATATAGAGTAAATTTCTATGAAAATATATATTCAAAATACATATAAAATTATGTAAATAAGTATAAAAATATATATATCAAATACACCTAAAAAAACGAAAATTCGTATCAAAATAAATAAACAAAATTCCGATAAAAGAACGTATATTTGTAGGAAAATAAATATACAAAATACACATAAGATTACGAAAATTTGAATAAAAATATATACAAAAAAACAAAAAAATAAATTTCAATTTGTATGAAAATAGATATACAAAATACACATATAATTAGTTAAATTTGTATTTAAATACATGTACAAAATACACATAAAATAATGTAAATTTGTATGAAATGAAAACAAATTCACATAAAATAACGTACATTTGTATAAAATAGATATACAAAATATACATAGAATAATGTAAAATCGTATCAAAATAAATACACAGAATATCAATAAAATAATGTAGTTTTGTATGAAAATAAAGATGCAAAATACCCATAAAATAAAGCATATTTTTTTAAAAATACATATACAAGAATACACATAGAATAATTAAATTTGTATTAAAATTAATATACAAAATGCACGTACAATAAGGGAAATTTGTATTGAAAAAATATACAAAATGCACATAAAACAATGTATATATGTTTCAAAATATATATACGAATACACATAAAATAACGTATATTTCTATGGAAATATATATAAAAAATACTCATGAAATGACGTAAATACGTATAAAAATATATATACACAATAGACATTAAATAATGTAAATTCGCATCAAAATAAATAAACAAAATATCAATAAAAGAATGTGTATTTGTATGAAAATAGATATACAAAATACACATAAAATGTTGTAAATTTGTATAAAACTCTATTAAAAAAATACACAAAAATAATTTAAATTTGTATAAAAATATATATACAAAATGCACATAAAACTAGTTAAATTTCTATTGAAATACATATACAAAATACACATAAAAGAATGTAAATTTGAATGAAAATATATATACAAATACACTTAAAATAACGTAGATTTGTGTGAAATATATATAGAAAATACACATTAAATAATGTAAATATGTATAAAAAAATATAT
Source organism: Eriocheir sinensis (assembly GCF_024679095.1). Classification (NCBI taxonomy): domain Eukaryota; kingdom Metazoa; phylum Arthropoda; class Malacostraca; order Decapoda; family Varunidae; genus Eriocheir; species Eriocheir sinensis. The sequence continues at coordinate 28,149 of NW_026112165.1, read as the reverse complement.
ACAAAGCACAAATAGAATAATGTAAAATAGTATCAAAATAAATACACAGAATATTAATAAAATAATGTAAATTTGTATGAAAATAAAGATGCAAAATACCCATAAAACAACGCATTTTTTATGAAAATATATACCAAAATACACATAAAATATTTAAATTTGTATTACAATAAATATACAAAATGCACATACAATAAGGTAAATTTGTATTGAAATAGATATGCAAAATACACATAAAACAATGTAAATTTGTTTCAAAATATATATACGAATACACATAAAATAACGTAGATTTCTATAAAAATATATATAAAAAATACACATAAAATGAAGTAAATACGTATAAGAAAATGTATACAAAATACAAAAAATAATGTAAATTCGTATCAAAATAAATAAACTAAATGCCAATAAAAGAATGTTTACTTGTATAAATATAAATATACAAAATACACATAAAATAACGTAAAATTGTATAAAACTATATACAAAAATAAACAAAAATAATTAAATTTGTATGAAAATAGATATACAAAAGACACATAAAATAAGCTAAATTTGAATTGAAATAAATATAGAAAATACATAAAATAATGTAAATTTGTATCAAAATATATATTCAAATACACATATATTAAAATTAATATACAAAATGCATATATAATAAGATAAATTTGTATTGAAAAAATATGCAATATACACGTTTACTCATACAAATTTATATTATTTTATTGGTATTTTGATTATTTATTTTGATACGAATTACATGATTATATGTGTATTTTGTACATATTTTTTTATACGTATTTACATTATTTAATGTGTATTTTGTATATATATTTTCATACAAATTTACCTTATTATATGAGTATTTGTATAAATATTTTGATCCAAATTTACTTTATTTCATGTATTTTGTATATAAATTTCAATTCAAATTTAGCTTATTTCGTGTGTATTTTGTATATATTTTCATACAAATTTAATTATTTCTGTGTATTTTTGTATATAGTTTTATACAAATTTACGTTATTTTGTGTATTTTGTATATTTATATTTATACAAATACACATTCTTTTATTGCTATTTTGTTTATTTATTTTGATACGAATTTACATTATTTAATGTGTTTTTTGTATACATTTTTTTATACGTATTTACTTCATTTTATGTGTATTTTGTATATATATTTTTATAGAAATCTACGTTATTTTATGTGTATTCGTATATATATTTTGAAACAAATTTACATTGTTTTATATGTATTTTGCATATCTATTTCAATACAAATTTACCTTATTGTATGTGTTTTTTGTATATTTATTTTAATACAAGTTTAATTTTTTGATGTGTATTTTGGTATATATATTTTTATAAATAAAAAAAATGCGTTATTTTATGGGTATTTTGCTTCTTTATTTTCATACAAGTTTACATCATTTTATTAATATTCTGTGTATTTATTTTGATACGATTTTACATTATTCTATTTGTGTTTTGTACATATTTTTTTATACAAATTTACGTTATTTTAAGTGTATTTGTAGATGTATTTTCATTCAAATTTACATTATTTTATGTGTATTTTGTGTATGTATTTCAATACAAATTTACCTAATTTTATGTGTATTTTGTATATTTATTTTCATGCAAATTTAAAATATTTTTGTGTATTTTTGTATATAGTTTGATACAAATTTAAGTTATTTAATGTGTATTTTGTATATCTATTTTCATAAAAACACACATCCTTTTATTGATATTTTGTTTATTTATTTTGACGCGAGTTTTATGTGAATTTGTTTTCATTTCATACAAATTTACATTATTTTAAGTGTATTTTGTACATGTATTTAAATACAAATTTAACTAATTATATGTGTTTTTTGTATATCTATTTTCATACAAATTGAAATTTATTATTTTGTTTTTTTGTATATATTTTTATTCAAATTTTCGTAATCTTATAAAAATATATATACCAAAATACACATAAAATATTTAAATTTCCATTGAAATAAATATACAAAATGCACATACAATAAGGTAAATTTGTATTGAAAGAGATATGCAAAAATACATATAAAACAATGTAAATTTGTTTCAAAATATATATACGAATACAAATAAAAAAACGTAGATATCTATAAAAATATATATACAAAATACACATAAAATTAAGTAAATACGTATAAAAAAATGTATACAAAATACACATAAAATAATGTAAATTCGAATTAAAATAAATAAACAAAATACCAATAAAAGAATGTGTATCTGGATAAATATAAATACAAAATACACATACAAAATAAACATAAAATAAGGTAGATTTGTAAAAAAATATATGTACAAAATACACATAAAATAATGTAAATTTATATAAAAATATATATACAAATACACATAAAATACCACGAATTTGTATAAAAATATATATTCAAAATAAATATTAAATAATGTAGAAGCGTATAAAAATATATATACAAATACAGATACAAAAATACACATCGAATAATTAAATTTGTATTAAAATTAATATACAAAATGCGTATATAATAAGGTAAATTTGTATTGAAAAAATATGCAACATACACGTTTACTCATACAAATTTATATTATTTTATTGGTATTTTTTTATTTATTTTGATACGAATTACATGATTATATGTGTATTTTGTACATATTTTTTATACGTATTTACATTATTTAATGTGTATTTTGTTTATATATTTTCATACAAATTTACGTTATTATATGTGTATTTGTATAAATATTTTGATACAAATTTACTTTATTTCATGTATTTTGTATATATATTTCAATTCAAATTTAGCTTATTTTGTGTGTATTTTGTATATATTTTCATACAAATTTAATTACTTCTGTGTATTTTGTATATAGTTTTATATAAATTTACGTTATTTTATGTGTATTTTGTATATTTATATTTATACAAATACACATTCTTTTATTGGTATTTTGTTTATTTATTCTGATACGAATTTACATTATTTTATGTGTATTTTGTATACATTTTTTATACGTATTTACTTCATTTTATGTGTATTTTGGATATATATTTTTATAGAAATCTACGTTATTTTATGTGTATTCGTATATATATTTTGAAACAAATTTACATTGTTTTATATGTATTTTGCATATCTATTTCAATACAAATTTACCTTATTGTATGTGTTTTTGTATATTTATTTTAACAAAAATTTAATTTTTGATGTGTATTTTGGAATATATTTTTTTATAAATAAAAAAAATGCGTTATTTTATGGGTATTTTGCTTCTTTATTTTCATGCAAATTTACATTATTTTATTAATATTCTGTGTATTTATTTTGATACGATTTTACATTATTCTATTTGTGTTTTGTACATATTTTTTTATACAAATTTACGTTATTTTAAGTGTATTTGTGTATGTATTTTCATTCAAATTTACATTATTTTATGTGCATTTTGTGTATGTATTTCAATACAAATTTACCTAATTTTATGTGTATTTTGTATATTTATTTTCATACAAATTTAAAATATTTTTGTGTATTTTTGTATATAGTTTGATACAAATTTAGGTTATTTTATGTGTATTTTGTATATCTATTTTCATACAAATACACATTCTTTTATTGATATTTTGTTTATTTATTTTGACGCGAATTTTATATGAATTTGTTTTCATTTCATACAAATTTACATTATTTTATGTGTATTTTGTACATGTATTTAAATACAAATTTAACTAATTATATGTGTATTTTGTATATCTATTTTCATACAAATTGAAATTTATTTTTTTGTTTTTTTGTATATATTTTTATTCAAATTTTCGTAATCTTATAAAAATATATATACCAAAATACACAAAATATTTAAATTTGCATTGAAATAAATATACAAAATGCACATACAATAAGGTAAATTTGTATTGAAAGAGATATGCAAAAATACATATAAAACAATGTAAATTTGTTTCAAAATATATATACGAATACAAATAAAAAAACGTAGATTTCTATAAAAATATATATACAAAATACACTTAAAATTAAGTAAATACGTATAAAAAAAATGTATACAAAATACACATAAAATAATGTAAATTCGAATTAAAATAAAAAACAAAATACCAATAAAAGAATGTGTATTTGGATAAATATAAATATACAAAATACACATACAAAATAAACATAAAATAAGGTAGATTTGTAAAAAAATATATGTACAAAATACACATAAAATAATGTAAATTTATATAAAAATATATATACAAATACACATAAAATACCATGAATTTGTATAAAAATATATATTCAAAATAAATATTAAATAATGTAAAAGCGTATAAAAATATATATACAAAGTACATATAAAATAATGTAAATTCGTATCAATATAAATCAACAAAACGACAATAAAATAATATATATTTGAATGAAAATAAATTTACAAAATACACATAACATAACTAAAATTTGTATTAATATATATAAAAATACATAGAAATAATTTGAGTTTGTATGAAAATAGATATACAAAATACACATAAAACTAAGTAAATTTCTTTTGAAATGTATATACAAAATACCCATAAAATATTGTAAATTTGTGTCAAAATATATAAACAAATACACATAAAATAACGTAATTTTGTATGAAAAATATATACAAAATACACATAGAATAATGTCATTTCGTATCAAAATGAATGAGCAGAATATCAATAAAATAATGTAAATTTGTATGAAAATAAAGATGCAAAATACCCAAAAAATAAAGCATATGTTTATAAAAATACAGATACAAAAATACACATCGAATAATTAAATTTGTATTAAAATTAATATACAAAATGAGTATATAATAAGGTAAATTTGTATTGAAAAAATATGCAACATACACGTTTACTAATACAAATTTATATTATTTTATTGGTATTTTGTTTATTTATTTTGATACGATTTACATGATTATATGTGTATTTTGTACATATTTTTAAACATTAAATAACGTAAATTTGTATGAAAAATATATACAAAATACACATAGAATAATATCAATTCGTATCAAAATGAATGAGCAGAATATCAATAAAATAATGTAAATTTGTATGAAAATAAAGATGCAAAATACCCAAAAAATAAAGCATATATTTATAAAAATACAGATATAAAAATACACATCGAATAATTAAATTTGTATTAAAATTAATATACAAAATGCGTATATAATAAGGTAAATTTGTATTGAAAAAATATGCAACATACACGTTTACTCATACAAATTTATATTATTTTATTTATATTTTGTTTATTCATTTTGATACGAATTACATGATTATATGTGTATTTTGTACATATTTTTTTATACGTATTTACATTATTTAATGTGTATTTTGTTTATATATTTTCATACAAATTTACATTATTATATGTGTATTTGTATAAATATTTTGATACAAATTTACTTTATTTCATGTATTTTGTATATATATTTCAATTCAAATTTAGCTTATTTCGTGTGTATTTTGTATATATTTTCATACAAATTTAATTACTTCTGTGTATTTTTGTATATAATCTTATGTAAATTTACGTTATTTTATGTGTGTTTTGTATATTTATATTCATACAAATACACATTCTTTTATTGGTATTTTGTTTATTTATCTTGATACGAATTTACATTATTTTATGTGTATTTTGTATACATTTTTTTATACATATTTACTTCATTTTATGTGTATTTTGTATATATATATTTATAGAAATCTACGTTATTTTATGTGTATTCGTATATATATTTTGAAACAAATCTACATTGTTTTATATGTATTTTGCATATCTATTTCAATACAAATTTACCTTATTGTATGTGTTTTTTGTATATTTATTTTAATACAAATTAAATTTTTGATGTGTATTTTGGTATATATATTTTTATAAATAAAAAAAATGCGTTATTTTATGAGTATTTTACTTCTTTATTTTCATACAAATTTACATTATTTTATTAATATTCTGTGTATTTATTTTGATACGATTTTACATTATTCTATTTGTGTTTTGTACATATTTTTTTATTCAAATTTACGTTATTTTAAGTGTATTTGTTTATGTATTTTCATTCAAATTTACATTATTTTATGTGTATTTTGTGTATGTATTTCAATACAAATTTACCTAATTTTATGTGTATTTTGTATATTTATTTTCATACAAATTTAAAATATTTTTGTGTATTTTTGTATATAGTTTGATACAAATTTAGGTTATTTTATGTGTATTTTGTATATCTATTTTCATACAAATACACATTCTTTTATTGATATTTTGTTTATTTATTTTGACGCGAATTTACATTGTTTAATGTGTATTTTGTATATATATTTTTATACGTATTTACATCATTTCATGTGTATTTTGTTTAGTTTTGAACAAATTTATATTATTAAATGTGTATTTTGTATATATATATTTATACAAATACACATTATTTTATGTTTATTTTGTATACATTTTTTATACGTATTTACTTAATTTTATGTGTATTTTGTATATATATTTTTATAGAAATCTACCTTATTTCATGTGTATTCGTATATATATTTTGAAACAAATTTACATTGTTTATATGTATTTTGCATATCTATTTTTGTGTATTCTGTATTTATTTTTGTTATACATAGAATAATGTAAAATCGTATCAAAATAAGTACACAGAATATCAATAAAATAATTTAAATTTGTATGAAAATAAAGATGCAAAATACCCATAAGATAAAGCATATTTTTATAAAAATACATATACAAAAATACACATAGAATAATTAAATTTGTATTAAAATTAATATACAAAATGCACGCATACAATAAGGTAAATTTGTATTGAAAAAAAAACACAAAACACAAATAAAACAGTGTAAATTTGTGTCAAAATATATATACGAATACACATAAAATATCGTAGATTTCTAAAGAAATATATATACAAAATACACATTAAATTATGTAAATACGTATAAAAATATATATATAAAATACATATTAAGTAATGTATATTCGTGACAAAATAAATAAACAAAATATTATGAAAAGAATGTGTATTTGTATGAAAATAAATAATAGATAATAAATTTGTATGTAATATATATGCAAGATACATTTAAATAATGTAAATATGTATAAAAAAATATATACAAAAAACAAATAGAATAATGTAAAATCGTATCAAAATAAATACACCGAATATTAATAAAATAATGTAAATTTGTATGAAAATAAAGATGCAAAATTCCCATCATATAGCGCATTTCTTATAAAAAAATATATATACCAAAATACACATAAAATATTTAAATTTGTATTGAAATAAATATACAAAATGCACATACAATAAGGTAAACTTCTGTTGAAAGAGATATGCAAAAATACATATAAAAAATAGTAAATTTGTTTCAAAATATATATACGAATACACATAAAATAACGTAGATTTCTATATAAATATATATACAAAATACACATAAAATTAGGTAAATACGTATAAAAAAATGTAAACAAAATACACATAAAATAATATAAATTCGAAACAAAATAAATAAACAAAATACCAATAAAAGAATGTGTATTTGTTCTGTGTATTTTTGTATATAGTTTTATACAAATTTACGATATTTTATGTGTATTTTGTATTTATATTTATACAAATACACATTCTTTTACTGGTATTTTGTATATTTATTTTGATACGAATTTACATTATTTTATGTGTATTTTGTATACATTTTCTTATACGTATTTACTTCATTTTATGTGTATTTTGTATATATATTTTTATAGAAATCTACGTTATTTTATGTGTATTCGTATATATATTTTGAAACAAATTTACATTGTTTACATAAATTTGTATAAAACTATATACAAAAACACACAAAAATAATTTAAATTTGTATGAAAATAAATATTCAAAATACACATAAAATTAGGTAAATTTGTATTGAAATACATATACAAAATACACATAAAATACAGTAAATTTGAATGAAAACACATAAACAAATACACTTAAAATAGCGTAAATTTGTATAAAAAAATATATACAAAACACAAATAGAATAATGTAAAATCGTATCAAAATAAATACACAGAATATTAATAAAATAATGTAAATTTGTATGAAAATAAAGAAGCAAAATACCCATAAAATAACGCATTTTTTTTAAATATATATACAAAAATACACAAAAAAAAATTATTTGTATTAAAATAAATATACAAAATACACATACAATAAGGTAAATCTGTATTGAAATAGATATGCAAAATACATATAAAACAATGTAAATTTGTTTCAAAATATATATACGAATACACATAAAATAACGTAGATTTCTATAAAATATATATACAAAATACACATAAAATATAGTAAATACGTATAAGAAAATGTATACAAAATACACATAAAATAATTTAAATTCGTATCAAAATAAATAAACTAAATGCCAATAAAAGAATGTTTACTTGTATAAATATAAATATACAAAATACACATAAAATAACGTAAAATTGTATAAAACTATATACAAAAATAAACAAAAATAATTAAATTTGTATAAAAATAGAAATACAAAAGACACATAAAATAAGGTAAATTTGAATTGAAATAAATATAGAAAATACATAAAATAATGTAAATTTGTATAAAAATATATATTCAAATACACATATAATAACGGAAATTTGTATAAAAATATATAAACTAAATACACATTAAATAATGTAAATACTTATAAAAGATATATACGTAATGTAAAAATTTATAAAATTCAAGATGCAAAATACCCATAAAATATCTCATATTTAAAAAAAAACTATATACAAAAATACACATAAAATATTTAAATTTGTATTAAAATAAATATTCAAAATACACATACAATAAGGTAGATTTTAATTGAAATAGATATGCAAAAAACACGTAAAATAATGAAATTTTTTATCAAAATATATACGAATACACACAATAAAATTACGTAAATTTTTATGAAAATATATATACAAAATACATATAAAATAATGTAAATACATAGAAAAATATATATACAAAATACACATAAAATAATGTAAATTCGTATCAAAATAAATAAACAAAATTTCCTCTAAAAGAATGTATGTGTAGGAAAATATATATACAAAATACAAATAAAATAAAAAAAATTTGTATAAAAATAATACAAAAATACACAACAATAATTTAAATTTGTTTGAAAATAGATATGCAAAATACAAATGAAATTAGGCAAATTTTTATTGAAATACATATACAAAATACACATAAAATAATGTAAATTTGTATGAAAATATATAAACAAATACACATAAGATAACGTAAATTTCCATAAAATATATGTACAAAATATACATTAAATAATGTAAATATGTCTAAAAATATATATACAAAATACACAGAATAACGTAAAATCGTATCAAAATAAATAAACAGACAATCAATAAAATAATGTAAATTTGTATGAAAATAAAGATGCAAAATACCCATATAAGAACGCATATTTGTTTAAAAAAATATATACAAATATACAGATAAAATAATTAAATTTGCATCAAAATACATATACAAAAGGCACATACAATAAAGAAAATTTGTATTGAAATAGATATGCGAAATACACATAAATAATGTAAATTTGTATCAAAATATATATACGAATACACATAAAATAGAGTAAATTTCTATGAAAATATATACTCAAAATACATATAAAATTATGTAAATAAGTATAAAAATATATATATCAAATACACCTAAAATAATGAAAACTCGCATCAAAATAAATAAACAAAATTCCGATAAAAGAACGTATATTTGTAGGAAAATAAATATACAAAATTCACATAAAATTACGAAAATTTGAATAAAAATATATACTAAAATACACAAAATTAATTTCAATTTGTATGAAAATAGATATACATAATACACATATAATTAGTTAAATTTGTATTTAAATACATGTACAAAATACACATAAAATAATGTAAATTTGTATGATATGAAAACAAATTCACATAAAATAACGTTCATTTGTATGAAATATATATACAAAATATACATAGAATAATGTAAAATCGTATCAAAATAAATACACAGAATATCAATAAAATAATGTAAATTTGTATGAAAATAAAGATGCAAAATACCCATAAAATAAAACATTATTTATAAAAATATATATACAAAAATACACATAGAATAATTAAATTTGTATTAAAATTAATATACAAAATGCACGTATAATAAGGTAAATTTATATTGAAAAAATATGCAAAATGCACATAAAACAATGTATATTTGTTTCAAAATATATATACGAATACATATAAAATAACATATATTTCTATAGAAATATATATACAAAATACACATGAAATGACGTAAATACTTATAAAAATATATATACACAATACACATTAAATAATGTGAATTCGCGTCAAAATAAATAAACAAAATATAAAAAAAAAAATTTTATAAGTATCAAAATAGATATACAAAATAAAAATAAAATATTTTATATTTATATAAAAATCTATTTATAAAAATATATATACCAAAATAAAAAAAAATTTAAATTTGTATTACAATAAATATACAAAATGCACATACAATAAGGTAGATTTATATTGAAATAGATATGCTAAATACATATAAAACAATGTAAATTTGCTTCAAAATATATATACCAATACACATAAAATAACGTAGATTACTATAAAAATATATATTCAAAATACACATTAAATGAAGTAAATACGTATAAGAAAATGTATACAAAGTACACATAAAATAATTAAATTTGTATTAAAATAAATATACAAAATACACATACAATAAGGTAAATCTATATTGAAATAGATATGCAAAATAAACATAAAATAATGTAAATTTGTATCAAATCATATACGAATACACACAATAAAATAACGTAAATTTTTATGAAAATATATATAAAAAATACACAAAATAATGTAAATATGTAGAAAAATATATATACAAAATACACATAAAATTATGTAAATTTTTATGAAAATAAATGAACAAAATTCCACTAAAAGAATGTATATTTGTAGGAAAATATAAATACAAAATACAAATAAAATAACTAAAATTTGTATAAAAATATATAAAAAATACATAAAATAATTTAAATTTGTTTGAAAATAGATATGCAAAATACACATAAAATTAGGCAAATCTGTATTGAAATACATATACAAATTACACATAAAATATTGTAAATTTGTATGAAAATATATAAACAAATACACATAAAATAGCGTAAATTTATATAAAATATATATACAAAATATACATTAAATAATGTAAATGTGTATAAAAATATATATACAAAATACACATAGAATAATGTAAAATCGTATCAAAATAAATAAACAGAATATCAATAAAATAATGTAAATTTGTATGAAAATAAAGATGCAAAATACCCAAATAATAACGCATATTTTTAAAAAAATACACATAAAATAATTAAATATGTATTAAAATAAATATACAAAATACACATACAATATGGTAAATTTGTATTGAAATAGATATGCAAAATAAACATAAATAATGTAAATTTGTATCAAAATATATATACGAATACCCATAAAATAGAGTAAATTTCTATGAAAATATATATTCAAAACACAAATAAAATGATATAAATAAGTATAAAAATATACATATCAAATACACCTAAAATAATGTAAATTCGTATAAAAATAAATAAACAAAATTACGATAAAAGATGCAAGATACACATTAAATAATGTAAATATGTATAAAAAAATATATACAAAAACAAATAGAATAATGTGAAATCGTATCAAAATAAATACACCGAATATTAATAAAATAATGTAAATTTATATGAAAATAAAGATGCAAAACTCCCATCAAATAGCGCATTTCTTATAAAAATATATATATACCAAAATACACATAAAATATTTAAATTTGTATTGAAATAAATATACAAAATGCACATACAATAAGGTAAATTTGTATTGAAAGAGATATGCAAAAATACATATAAAACAATGTAAATTTGTTTCAAAATATATATACGAATACACATAAAATAACGTAGATTTCTATAACAATATGAATACAAAATACACATAAAATTATGTAAATACGTATAAAAATAGATATACAAAATAAAAATAGAATAATTTAAAATTTTTTAAAAAAAAAAATATAAATAAAATAATGTAAATTTGTATGAAATAAAAATGCAAAATACCCACAAAATAAAGCATATTTTATAAAAATACATATACAAAAATACACATAGCATAATTAAATTTGTATTAAAATTAATATTCAAAATGTATATACAATAAGGTAAATTTGTATTGAAAAATATGCAAAATACATAAAACAGTGTAAATTAATTTCAAAATCTATATACGAATACTATAAATCAACGTGGATTTCTATAGAAATATATATACAAAATACACATTAAATGATGTAAATATGTATAAAAAATATATATATATATATATATATATATATATATATATATATATATATATATATATATATATATATATATATATATATATATATATATATATATATATATATATATATATATATATATATAAATACACATAAATAATGTAATTCAAATAAATAAACAAAATATCAATAAAAGAATGTGTATTTGTATGAAAATAGATATACAATATACATAAAATCACCTAAATTTGTATAAAACTATATATACAAAATACACAAAAATAATTTTAATTTGTATGAAAATAAATATACAAATTACACATAAATTAGGTAAATTTGTATTGAAATACATTTACAAAATACACATAAAACAATGTAAATTTGAATAAAAATATATAAACAAATACACTTAAAATAACGTAAATTTGTATAAAATATATATAAAAAATACACATTAAATAATGTAAATATGTAGAAAAGAAAATATACAAAACACAAATAAAATAATATAAATTCGTATCAAAATATATACAAAATACACATAAAATAACGTAGATTTTATGAAAATAAATATACAAAATACACATAAAATGAAGTAAATACGTATAAAAAGGTATACAAAATACATAAAATAATGTAAACTCGTATCAAAATAAATAAACAAAAAACTAATAAAAGAATGTGTATTGTATATATATAAATATACAAAATACAAATAAAATAACGTAAATTTATATAAAACTATATGAAAAAATCACAAAATTATTAAATTTGTGTGAAAATAGATATACAAAATACATGTGTATTTTGTATATTTATTTTCATACAAATTGAAATTATTTTTGTTTATTTTTTTATATATTTTCATACAAATTTTCGTTATTTAATGTGTATTTTGTATATTTATTTTTTCTACAAATATACGTTCTTTTATCTGAATTTTGTTTATTGAATTTGAAACGAATTTACCTTATTTTGTATATCTATTTTCATACAAATTGAAATACTTTTGTGTATTTTTGTATATAGTTTTATATAAATTTACGTTATTTTATGTGTATTTAGTATATTTATATTTATACAAATACACATTCTTTTATTGGTATTTTGTATATTTATTTTGATACGAATTTACATTATTTTATGTGTATTTTGTATACATTTTTTTATACGTATTTATTTCATTTTATGTGTATTTTGTATATATATTTTTATAGAAATCTACGTTATTTTATGTGTATTCGTATATATATTTTGAAACAAATTTACATTGTTTTATATGTATTTTGCATATCTATTTCAATACAAATTTACCTTATTGTATGTGTTTTTTGTAGATTTATTTTAATACAAATTTAATTTTTTGATGTGTATTTTGGTATATATATTTTTATAAATAAAAAAATGCGTTATTTTATGGCTATTTTTATAAATATTTTGATACAAATCTACATTATTTTATGTATTTTGTATATACATTTCAATTCAAATTTAGCTTATTTTATCTGTATTTTGTATATCTATTTTCATACGAATTTAATTACTTCTGTGTATTTTTGTATATAGTTTTATACAAATTTGCGTTATTTTATGTGTATTTTGTATATTTATATTTATACAAATACACATTCTTTTATTGGTATTTTGTTTATTTATTTTGATACGAATTTACATTATTTTATGTGTATTTTGTATACATTTTATACGTATTTACTTCATTTTATGTATTTTGTATATATATTTTATACAAATCTACGTTATTTTATGTGTATTCGTATATATATTTGAAACAAATTTACATTGTTTTATATGTATTTTGCATATCTATTTCAATACAGATTTATTATTGTATGTGTATTTTGTATATTTATTTTAATACAAATTATTTTTTCATGTGTATTTTGGTATATATATTTTTATAAAAATGGTGTTTACTGTTTAAGTTTCATCTTATTTTTTTATTATTATTCTTGTTTTATTATTATTTTTATTATTTATTTTATAATGATTTTATTATTCTATTTGTATATTTTTTATATTTTTTATTTATTTTACATTGTTTATTGTATACAAATAAACAAAATTTACGTTATTTATTAATAATTGTTAAATATTTAATAAATTATTTTATTTATTTATGTATTATATATTTAACACAATTCAATTTTATTTTTATATGTATTTTTATATCTATTTCATTTTGTATCAAAATAAATAAACAAAATAGCAATAAAATAATGTAAATTTGTAGAAAACATATACAAATACACATAAAATAACGCAAATTTCTAAAAATATATGTACAAAATGAACATAAAATAAAGTAAATTTGCAATTTTGTATTGAAATAGATATGCAAAATACATATAAAACAATGTAAATTTGTTTCAAAATATAAATACATATAATAACGTAGATTTCTATAAAAATATATACAAAATACACAAAAATGAAGTAAATACGTATAAAAATGAATACAAAAATACATAAAATCGTATCAAAATAAATAAACAAAATACTAGTAAAAGAATGTGTATTTGTAAAAATATAAATATACAAAATACACATAAAACATCGTAAATTTGTATAAAACTATATACAAAAACACACTAAATAATGTAAATGCGTACATAAAATAACCTAAATTTGTATAAAACTATATACAAAATACACAAAAATAAGCTAAATTTGTTTGAAAAGAAATATACAAAATACACATAAAATAATGTAAATTTGTATCAAAATATTTATACAAATACAAATAATAACGTAGATTTGTTTAAAATATATAAACAAATACACACATTAAATAATGTAAATATGCATAAAAAAATATATATACAAAATACAAATATAATCATGTAAAGTCGTATCAGAATAAATAAACATAATATAAATAAAATAATGTAAATTTGTATGAAAATATACAAATACAAAATTCGCAAAAATTATCGCATTTTTATAAAAATATATGTACAAAATACACATAAAATATTTAAATTTGTATTGAAATAAATATACAAAACACACTAAATAATGCATATACAGTAAGGTAAATTTGTATTGAAACTATATTCAAAAATACACATAAAATAATGTAAATTTGTTTGAAAATATATATACGAATACATATAAAATAAAGTAGATTATAGAAATATATATACAAAATACATAAAATTATGAAAATACGTATAAAATATATATACAAAATACATATCAAATAATGTAAATTTGAATGAAAATAAATAAACAAATACACTTAAAATAATGTAAATTTGTATAAAATATATATGCAAGATACACATTTAATAATGTAAATATGTATAAAAAGTATATACAAAAACAAATAGAATAATGTAACATCGTATCAAAATAAATACACAGAATATTAATAAAATAATGTAAATTTGTATGAAAATAAAGATACAAAATTCCCAAAAATTATCGCATTTTTATAAAATATATATACCAAAATACACATAAAATATTTAAATTTGCATTGAAATAAATATACAAAATGCATATACAATAAGGTAAATTTGTATTGAAATAGATATTAAAAATACATATAAAACAATGTAAATTTGTTTCAAAATATATTTACGAATACAAATAAAATAAACGTAGATTTCTATATATATATATATATATATATATATAAAATTAAGTAAATACGTATAAAAAATATATACAAAATATATATAAAATAATGTTATATATATAAATAAATAAATATATGAAAAATATAATATAAAATATATAATATATAAATTTGTATAAAATATATATGCAAGATACATATTAAATAATGTAAATGTATAAAATATATATACAAAAAACAAATAGAATAATGTAAAATCGTATGAAAATAAATACACAGAATATCAATAAAATAATGTAAATTTGTATGAAAATAAGATGCAAAATTAAAAATTATCGCATTTTTATAAAAATATATATACCAAAATACACATAAATTTTTAAATTTGTATTGAAATAAATATACAAAATGCATATACAGTAAGGTAAATTTGTATTAAAAGAGATATTCTAAAATACATATAAAACAATGTAAATTTGTTTCAAAATATATAGACGAATACACTTAAAATAACGTAAATTTGTATAAAATATATATGCAAGATACATATTAAATAATGTAAATGTGTATAAAAAATATATACAAAATACATATCAAATAATGAAAATTCGTGTCAAAATAAATAAACAAAATATCATGAAAAGAATGTGTATTTGTATAAAAATAGATAATAGATAATAAATTTGTATAAAATATATATGCAAGATCCTCATTAAATAATGTAAATATGTATAAAAAAGTATATACAAAAAACAAATACAATAATGTAAACTCGTATCAAAATAAATATACCGAATATTAATAAAATAATGTAAATTTCTATCAAAATAAAGATGCAAAATTCCCATAAAATAGCGCATTTCTTTTAAAAATATATATACCAAAATACACATAAAATATTTAAATTTGTATTAAAATAAATATACAAAATGCACATACAATAAGGTAAATTTGTATTGAAAGAGATATGCAAAAATACATATAAAACAATGTAAATTTGTTTCAAAATATATACACGAATACAAATAAAAAACGTAGATTTCTATAAAAATATACAAAATACACATAAAATTAAGTAACACGTATAAAAAAAATGTGTATTTGTAAAATATAAATATACAAAATACACATAGAATATCGTAAATTTGTATAAAACTATATACAAAAATACAAAAGTAATTAAATTTGTATGAAAATATATATACAAAATACAGCTAAAATAAGCTAAATTTGAATTGAAATGTACATACAAAATACATAAAATAATGTAAATCTGTATCAAAATATTTATACAAATACATATAATAACGTAGATTTGTTTAAAAATATATAAACAAAATACACATTAAGTAATGTAAATACGTATAAAAAATATGTACAAAATACTCATATAATCATGTAATTGTATCAAAAAATAAACAAAATAGCAATAAAATAATGTAAATTTGTATGAGAAAACATATACAAATAACGCAAATTTCTATAAAATATATGTACAAAATGCACATAAAATAAAGTAAATTTGCAAAAAATATATAAACAAACACACACTAAATAATGAAAATGCGTACATAAAATAACCTAAATTTGTATAAAACTATATACAAAAATACACAAAATAATTTAAATTTGTTTGAAAATATACAAAATACATAAAATAGGTAAATTGTATTGAAATACATACAAAATACACATCAAATAATGTAAATTTGAATGAAAATATATAAACAAATACACTTAAAATAACGTAAATTTGTATAAAATATATGCAAGATACACATTAAATAACGTAAATGTGTATAAAAATATAAATAAAAACAAATAGAATAATGTAAAATCGTATCAAAATAAATTCACAGAATATCAATAAAATAATGTAAATTTGTATGAAAATAAAGATACAAAATTCAAAATTATCGCATTTTTATAAAATATATTTACCAAAATACATAAAATATTTAAATTTGTATTGAAATAAATATACAAAATGCATATACAGTAAGTAAATTTGTATTGAAAGAGATATTCAAAATACATATAAAACAATGTAAATTTGTTTCAAAATATGTATACGAATACACATAAAATAACGTAGATTTCGATAGAAATATATACAAAATACATATGAAATTATGTAAATACATATAAAATATATATACAAAATACATATTAAATAATGTAAATTCGTGTCAAATCAAATAAACAAAATATCATGAAAAGAATGTGTATTTGTATGAAAATAGTTAATAGATAATAAATTTGTATAAAATATATATGCAAGATACACATTAAATAATGTAAATATGTATGAAAAAATATATACAAAAACAAATAGAATAATGTAACATCGTATCAAAATAAATACACCGAATATTAATAAAATAATGTAAATTTGTATGATAATAAAGATGCAAAATTCCCATAAAATAGCGCATTTCTTATAAAAATATATGCCAAAATACACATAAAATATTTAAATTTGCATTGAAATAAATATACAAAATGCACATACAATAGGTAAATTTGTATTGAAAGAGATATGCAAAATACATATAAACAATGTAAATTTGTTTCAAAATATATATACGAATAAAATTAAAAACGTAGATTTCTATAAAAAAAATATACAAAATACACATAAAATTAAGTAAATGCGTATAAAAAATGTATACAAAATACACATAAAATAATGTAATTTCAATTAAAATAAATTTAAATTTGAATGAAAATATAAAAACAAATACATAAACTAGCGTAAATTTGTATAAAATATATATGCAAGGTACATTAAATAATGTAAATGTGTATAAAAAAATATATACAAAAACAAATAGAATAATGTAAAATCGTATCAAAATAAATACACAGAATATCAATAAAATAATGTAAATTTGTATGAAAATATAGATGCAAAATTCCCAAAATTATCGCATTTTTATAAATATATATACCAAAATACACATAAAATATTTAAATTTGTATTGAAATAAATATACAAAATGCATATACAGTAATGTAAATTTGTATTAAAAGAGATATTCAAAATACATATGAAACAATGTAAATTTGTTTCAAAATATATATAGAATACACATAAAATAAGTAGATTTCTATAGAAATATATATACAAAAATCATATGAAATTATGTAAATAATTTTAAAAATATATTTAGAAAATACATATAATATATTGTAATTTTTTGTATATGTATTTTTATAAATATATGCTTTATTTTATGGGTATTTTGCATCTTTATTTTCATACAAATTTACGTTATTTTATTGATATTCTGATCATTCAATTTGAAACGATTTGACATTCTTATATGTGTATTTTGTATATATATTTCATACAAATTACGTTATATTTTGTGTATTTGTTTATATATTTGACACAAATTTACAATATTTTATGGGTATTTTGTATATATATTTCAAAAGAAATTTACCTAGTTTTATGTGTATTTTGAATATCTATTTTGTATTTTCATACAAACTCAAATTATTTATATGTATTTTGTAAATATTTCAATACAAATTTAGTTGTGTTATGTGTATTTTGTAAATCTATTTTCATTCAAATATATATTATTTTATTGGTATTTTGTTGATTTATATTGATACGAATTTACATTATTTTATATGTACTTTTTATATATATTTTTATACGCATTTATATTATTTAATATTTATTTTGAATGTATAATTTTATACAAATTCATGGTATTTTATGGGTATTTGTATATATATTTTCATATAAATTTACATTATTTTATGTTTATTTTGTATGTGTATTTTGTACATTTATATTTATACACATTTACTCATACAAATTTATATTATTTTATTGGTATTTTGTTTATTTATTTTGATACAATTACATGATTATATCATTGTTTTCATACAAATTTAAATTATTTTATTGATATTCTGTGTACTGATTTTTAATACGATTTTACATTATTCTATGTATAACAAAAATAAATACAGAAGACACAAAAATAGATATGCAAAATACATATAAACAATGTAAATTTGTTTCAAAATATATATACGAATACACATGACATAGGTATTTTGAATCTTAATTTTCATACAAATTTACATTATTTTATTAATATTTTCTGTATTTATTTTGATACGATTTTACATTATTTTATTTGTGTTTTGTATATATGTTTTTATACATATTTACATTATTTTATTTGTTTTTGTATATATATTTGATACAAATTTACGTTATTTTAAGTCTATATGTTTATATATTTTCATTCACATTATTTTATGTGTATTTTGTATATGTATTCAATACAAATTTAACTAATATTATGTTTTTTATATTTATTTTCATACAAGTGTAAATTATTTTGTTTATTTTTGTATATAGTTTTATACAAATTTAGGTTATTTTATGTATTTTGTATATCTATTTTCATTCAAATACACATTCTTTTCATGATATTTTTTATATATTTTGACACGAATTAACATTATTTAATGTGTATTTTGTATATATATATATATATATATATATATATATATATATATATATATATATATATATATATATATATATATATATATATATATATATATTTTTTTTTTTATATGTATTTACATTATTTCATTTGTCTTTTGTTTATATATTTCTATAGAAATCTAAGTTATTTTATGTGTCTTCGTATATATATTTTGAAACAAATTTACATTGTTTTATGTGTATTTTGCAGATTTTTCAATACAAATTTACATTATTGTATGTGCATTTTGTATATTAATTTTAATACAAATTTGATTAATCTATGTGTATTTTTGTGTATGTATTTTTATAAAAAATATGCTTTATTTGATGGGTATTTTGCATCTTTATTTTCATACAAATTTACATTATTTTATTGATATTCTGTGTATTTATTTGGTATGATTTTACATTATTCTATGTGTATTTTGTATATATTTTATATAAATGTATTTGTTTTCATTTGATACAAATCTACATTATTTTATGTGTTTTTTGTACATGTATTTAAATACAAATTTAACTAGTTATATGTGTATTTTGTATATCTATTTTGTATGTATATTTTCATAGAAATTTACTCTATTTTATGAGTATTCGTATATATATTTAGATACAAATTTACATTATTGATGTGTATTTTGCATATTTATTTCAATACAAATTTTCTTTATTGTACGTGCATTTTGTATATTTATTTTAATACAAATTTAATTATTTTATATGTATTTTTGTATATATATTTTTATGCAAATATGCGTTATTATATGGATATTTTGCAGCTTTATTTTTCATACAAATTTACATTATTTTATTGATATTCTCTTTATTTATTTTGATACGATTTAACATTATTCTATGTGTATTTTGTATATATTTTTTATACATATTTACATTATTTAAGGTTTATTTTGTATATATATTTCATCCAAATTTATACTATTTTATGTGTATTTGTTTATATATTTTTATACAAATTTACATTATTTTATGTGTATTTTGTATATACATTTTCATAAAAAATTACGTTATTTTATTGTGTGTATTCGTATATATTTTGATACAAATTTTATACAAATTCATGTTATTTAATGTGTATTTGTATATATATTTTCATACAAATTTATATTCTTTTATGTGTATTTTTTCATATATTTCATTACAAATTTACCTTATTTTATGTTTATTTTGTATATTTATTTCATTCAATTTAAAATTATTTTATGTGTATATTTGTATTTGTATTTAGGTTATTTTATGTGTATTTTGTATATATATTTTCATCCAAATTACATTATTATATTGGTATTTTCTTAATTTAATTCGAAATTTAGATTATTTCATAGGTATTTTGTATACATATTTTTATACTCATTTACATTATCTAATGTGTGTTTTGTATATATATTTTTATGCAAATTTATTTTATGTTCATTTTTGTACATATATTTTTATAGAAATTTGCGTTATTTTATGTATATAGTTTTATATAAATTTACGTTATTTTATGTGCATTTTGTATATTTATATTTATACAAATACACATTCTTTTATTGCTATATTGTTTATTTATATTTATACGAATTTACATTATTTTATGTGTATTTTGTATACATTTTTTATACGTATTTACTTAATTTTATGGTTATTTTGTATATGTATTTTTATAGAAATCTACGTTATTTTATGTGTATTCGCATATATATTTTGAAACAAATTTACATTATTTTATATGTATTTTGCATATCTATTTCAATACAAATTTACCTTATTGTATGTGCATTTTGTATATTTATTTTGATACAAATTCAAATATTTTATGTGTATTTTGGTATCAATAATTTTATAAAAAATGCGTTATTTTATAGGTATTTTGCATCTTAATTTTCATACAAATTTACATTATTTTAATAATATTCTGTGTATATATTTGATACGATTTTACATTACTCTATTTGTGTTTTGTATATATTTTTTATACATATTTACATTATTTAATGTGTATTTTGTATATATATTTCATACAAATTTACGTTATTATATGTGTATTTGTTTATATATGTTCTTTCAAATTCACATTGTTTTATGTGTATTTTGTATATGTATTTCAATAGAAATTAACCTAATTTTATGTGTATTTTGTATATTTCTTTTCATACAAATTTAAATTATTTTTGTGTATTTTTGTATATAGTTTTATACAAATTTAGGTTATTTTATAGCATTTACATTATTTAATGTGTGTTTTGTATATATATTTTATCCAAAGTTAATTTATTTTACGTTCATTTTGGACATTGTTTTTAAAGAAATTAGCGTTATTTTTATATGTATTTGTATATGTTTTCTCATACAAATTTACATTATTTTATTGCTATTTTGTTTATTTAGTTTGATACGAATTACATGATTATATGTATTTTTTGTACATTTTTTTATACGTATTTATATTACTTAATGTGTATTTTGTTTATATATTTTTAAACAAATTTACGTTATTATATGTATTTTTATAAATATTTGATACAAATTTACATTATTTTATGTATTTTGTATATACATTTCAATTCAAATTTAGCTTATTTATCTGTATTTTGTATATCTATTTTCATACAATTTAATTACTTTGTGTATTTTTGTATATAGTTTTATACAAATTTGTGTTATTTATGTGTATTTTGTATATTTATATTTATACAAATACACATTCTTTTTGGTATTTTGTTTATTTATTTTGATACGAATTTACATTATTTTATGTTTATTTTGTATACATTTTTTTATACGTATTTACTTCATTTTACGTGTATTTTTTATATATATTTTATACAAATCTACGTTATTTATGTGTATTCGTATATATATTTTGAAACAAATTTACATTGTTTTATATGTATTTTGCATATCTATTTAAATACAGATTTACCTTATTGAATATGTATTTTGTATATTTATTTTAATACAAATAAATTTTTTTATGTGTATTTTTGTATATATATTTAAAAAAAAAGCGTTATTTTATGGGTATTTTGCTTCTTTATTTTCATACAAATTTACATTATTTTATTAATATTCTGTGTATTTATTATGATACGATTTTACATTATTCTATTTGTGTTTTGTATATATTTTTTATACAAATTTACGTTATTTTAAGTGTATTTGTTTATGTATTTTCATTCAAATTTACAGTATTTTATGTATATATTGTATATGTATTTCAATACAAATTTACTTAATTTTATGTGTATTTTGTATATTTATTTTAATACAAATTTAAATTATTTTTGAGTATTTTTTGTATATAGTTTATACAAATTTATGTTATCTTATGTACTTTGTATATTTATTTTCATACAATACACATTCTTTCACATTTTGTTTATTTATTTTGACACTTAATTTACATTATTTAATGTGTATTTTGTATATATATTTTTATACATATTTACATCCTTTCATGTGTATTTTGTATATTTATAAAAAATGCGTTATTTTATGGGTATTTTGCATCTTTATTTTCATACAAATTTACATTATTTTATTTACATTCTGTGTATTTATTTAAATACGATTTTACATTATTCTATATGTGTTTTGAATATATATTTTTTATACATATTTACATTATTTAATGAGTATTTTTCATATATATTTTATAAAAATTTATGTTAATTTATGTATTTGTTTATATATTTTCATTCAAATTTACATTATTTTATGTGTATTTTGTATATGTATTTCTTTACAAATTTACCTAATTTTATGTGTATTTTGTATATTTATTTTCATACAAATTTAGCTTATTTTTATATATAGTTTTATACAAATTTACGTTATTTTATATGTATTTTGTATATGTATTTTCATAAATACATTCTTTTATTGATATTTTAATTATTTATTTTGACACGAATTTACATTATTTAATGTGTATTTTGTATATATATTTTTATACGTATTTACAACATTTCATGTGTATTTTGTATATATATTTCTATAGAAATCTACGTTATTTTATGTGTATTCGTATATATATTTTGAAACAAATCTACATTATTTTATGTGTATTTTGTATGTATATATCATTATAAATTTGCCTTATTTTAAGTTTATTTTTATATCTATTTTCATTCAAATTCAAATCATTTTATGTGTATATATTTATTTGTATTTACGTTATTTTATGTGTATTTTCTATATATATTTTCATTCAAAATTAAATTATTTTATCGGTATTTTGTTCATTTATTTCTCTACGAATTTATATTATTTCCTGTGTATTTTCTTTAGATATAAATAAAGAGTTAATTTCTGTGAAAATATATATTCAAATACATATAAAATTATGTAAATAAGTATAAAAATATATATCAAATACACTAAAAAATGAAAATTCGTATCAAAATAAATAAATAAAATTCCGATAAAAGAACGTATATTTGTAGGAAAATAAATATACAAAATACATAAAATGACGATAATTTGAATAAAATATATACAAAATACACAAAATTAATTTCAATTTGTGCGAAAATAGATATACAAAATACACATATAATTAGTTAAATTTGTATTTAAATACATGTACAAAATTCACATAAAATAATGTAAATTTGTGTGAAATGAAAACAAATTCATATAAAATAACGTACATTGGTATAAAATAGATATACAAATATACATAGAATAATTTAACATCGTATCAAAATAAATACAGAATATCAATAAAAAAAAATAATGTAATTTTGTATGAAAATAAAGGTGCAAAATACCAATAAAATAAAGCATAATTTATAAAAATACATATACAAAAATACACATAGAATAGCTAAATTTGTATTAAAATTAATATACAAAATGCAGGTACAATAAGATAAATTTGTATTGAAAAATATGCAAATGCACATAAAACAATGTATATTTGTTTCAAAACATATATATGAATACACATAAAATAACGTATATTTCTATAGAAATATATATACAAAATACACATGAAGTAAAGTAAATGCGTGTAAAAATATATATACAATACACATTAAATTATGTATATTCGCATCAAAATACATAAACAAAATATCAATAAAAGAATGTGTATTTGTATGAAAATAGATATACAAAATACACATAAAATATTGTAAATTTGAATAAAACTCTATACAAAAATACACAAAAATAATTTAAATTTGTATAAAATATATATACAAAATACACATGAAATTGGTAAATTTATTGAAATACATACAAATACACATAAAATAATGTAAATTTCAATAAAATATATAAACAAATACACTTAAAAGAACGAAAATTTGTATGAAATATATAGAAAATACACATTAAATAAAATATGTATAAAAAATATATTCAAAACACAAATAGAATAATGTAAATAGTATCAAAATAAATACACAGAATATTAATAAAATAATGTAAATTTGTATGAAAATAAAGATGCAAAATACCCATAAAACAACGCATTTTTATGAAAATATATATACCAAAATGCACATAAATATTTAAATTTGTATTACAATAAATATACAAAATGCACATACAATAAGGTAAATTTGTATTGAAATAGATATGCAAAATACATATAAAACAATGTAAATTTGTTTCAAAATATACATACGAATACACATAAAATAACGTAGATTTCTATAAAATATATATACAAAAATACATAAAATGAAGTAAATGCGTATAAGAAAATGTATACAAAATACACATAAAATAATGTAAATTCGTATCAAAATAAAACAAACTAAATGCCAAAAAGAAGGTTTACTTGTATAAATATAAATATACAAAATGTTACATATAAAAATAACGTAAAATTGTATAAAACTATATACAAAAAATAATAAAATAATTAAATTTGTATGTGAAAACAGATATACAAAAGACACATAAAATAAGCTAAATTTGAATTGAAATAAATATAGAAAATACATAAAATAATGTAATTTGTGTCAAAATATATATTTAAATACACAGGTATAATAACGTAAATTTGTATAAAAATATATAAACAAAATACACATTAAATAATGTAAATACGTAAAAGATATGTACGTAATGTAAAAATTTATAAAATTAAAGATGCAAAATACCCATAAAATATCTTATATTTAAAAAAATATATACAAAATGCATGATAAAATAATTAAAATGACAATATTAAAATAAATACAAAAATAATAATACAATAATAATTGGTAGATTTTATTGAAATAGATATGCAAAAACACACAAAATAATGAAATTTTTTTATCAAAAATATATAATGAATACACACAATAAAATTAAAAGCCAATTTTTTAGGAAAATATATATACAAAATACATAAAATAATAGTAAATACTATGAAAATATATATATACAAAATATTAACATAAAATAAATGTAAATTAGTATCAAAATAAATAAACAAAAATTTCCTCTAAAAAAGAATGTCTTATATATTACAGTGAAAATATATATATACAAAACACAAATAAAATTATAAAAATTTGTATAAAAATAAGGCAAAATACACAAAAAATAATTTAAATTTGTTTGAAAATAGATATGTAAAATAGAAATGAAAATTAGAGGCAAATTTCTATTAGAAATACGCCATACAAATACACATAAAATTATGTAAATTTGTATGAAAAATATATAAACAAATACACAGCAATAACGTAAATTTATAAAATATATGTTACCAAAATATACATTAAATAATGTAAATATGTCTACAATACAAAATATATATACAAAATACAGAATAACCATAAAAATCAGTATCCAAAATAAATAAACGTTGACAATCAATAAAATAATGTAAATCAAAGTGAAAATAAAAGATGCAACACTTACTCATATAATAACGCATTGTTTAAAATATATATGCCTAAAATACACATAAAAAAATAATCTAAATTTGTGCATCAAAATATAAATATACAAAAGGCATATCTAATAAAGAAAAATTTGTATTGAAATAGATATGCGAAATACACATAAATAATGTAAATTTGTATGCAAATATATATATACGAATACACATAAAAATAGAGTAAATTTCTATGAAAATATATATTCAAAATACATATAAAATTATGTAAATAAATGTATGTATATATATCAAATACACACTAAAATAATGAAAACTCGCGTATCAAAATAAATAAAACAAAATTCCGATAAAAGAACGTATATTTGTAGGAAAAATAAATGCTACAAAATTCACTTAAAATTACCGAAAATTTGAATAAAATATATACTAAAATATACAAATTAATTTCCTATTTATATGAAAATAGATATACATAATAATAATATAAGAATAGTTAAATTAGTATTTAAATACATGTACAAAATAATACATAAAATAATGTAAATTTAGTATGGAAAATGAAAACAAGTTCACATAAAATAACGTTCTTTGTATTGTAAATATATA